>NC_041358.1:11675382-11735382 GCF_900634415.1 Cottoperca gobio
TTTAACGCTTCAGTCACCTTTGCTCAGTAGTTCAGAAAGCACATTACAGTTTGTAGATCAAAGAGAAGATCAGAGGCATGAACAAACACAGCTTTAAGGGGTGGTGGAGGGTTTACACACTGTGTTAACCACATTTCCTACAAATGGCTGCGGCACAACAAGTACAAGATGCATTTTGAGATGTGATGAAAATTGCAAGAAGTTTGTGTTCAAGTGCAGAAGGGATTTTCTCACTGTTGTGCGTCTAGCTACGAACACACACACATATTACAGACGGACACACACACACACACACACACACACATTAATTGTCATGCAAACGCAAGCACAGCGCTGTCAACAGATTCTCTACAGCCATAATCTAACAGTCTGTTTGATCTGAATATTAACTCCTGTTACATCATACCCGGTCCATGTCAATATCATCATAAAGACACACACGCACACAGTCAGTCTGAGACAGAGACATCACTTGTCAAAATCTGTGTTTCCAAATCTCTTCATGCAGAATGTTTTCTAATTCCTAAATGCAGATATCAGAAATCATTTATGGAGATAAATACATCTTGCGATGTCCATGGAAATAACTAGTTGTAGGCTGAGCAAGGGCGTGTGGCCTTTTGCAGATTAATCAGTTGTCACTGAGTGGATAGGAGGAGCTAGTTGATTGTGAGCATCCTGAAACAACAAGGTGCTTTTCATTATGCTAACTTATGCTTCCTCGCGTCCTCTCTCCTACCGGGACCCGGAGATTGTTCCACCTCCTCCATCATGGAGGATCTTCCAATCACTCGCAGCTTGAGAAGGCGAGGAGTGAGGATGCGAGGAGCTTAGGGCGAGGAAACACAGGCGTATCTTAAGCGGATGTCTTTTATCAAGTGGCGTGACGTATAAATACCACACCTCCACTGTGATACACAGCTGTGCAGAACGTCATAAATAACAGATGTCACTTAAGACTGACAATATGGGACCAATGATTTCTCATTTGGCAGCTTTGGCTCCTCTGTCCAAGGAAAGGACGCAAGTGAGGGAAGTGAGGAAACACGTTAGCATTATGGAAAGCACCCAAAGAACAAAAGCCACACACACACAACACTAATTAGGTCATAACAGGCAGGAACAGCCGTCGATGGCCACAACACCAGACATGTTTGAATTGCTGAACAAATCTGAGATGTGGGCATAGGTCTGGAACAAGGCTATCAGCATCTATTAGTCTCGACCGGTCTTAACTAGGGAAACGTTTAGTTTCATAAGTCTATCATGCAACTGAAATTGGGTTTCAGTTTCTGTCAAACATATGGTTTAATCACAAGAATGACAAAGATTTAAAAGTGCGTTTCGTTGTGAGAAAGACACATTGGTGTGACATTGCATCATTGGTGCAGGAGCTTTTAGTTAGTTAGTTCATATTTGCTCATTGGCTGGAAGCTTCTGGAAACACACAAAGCTGGAACCAAAACAAACAGAAACAAGTGTAATACTGCAACCTAAACATGTGAATACATTGTTCTTCCTCAAACCTGTGCAAATTAAATTTCCCAAATGTATTTGCTGATGTTTTGTATAAATATAACAATAAATCTTCGAACAGCACTTTCAGTTTTGATAGTGAGGAACAACTGTATTCCCATCTCACTTGAATGACAAGTAGTAAATTGTGAGAGAGCAACCAGTTGGCCAATCAATGCAAAGTGCAATGATTTGCTCACACACTCAGCAAACAGCCCTGAGCTTCAGTATCCTACTGCTACATGCTGCAAAAAAACACTTTAGTTTCAGAGCCATTTCTTTTCTAGTGGTCATAAAAATGTCATTGTGCCTCTTTAATTATAAATGTACATTATTTATGAAAATGCACAAAGTGGAAAAACAAATAAAATAACATGTTTTCAAACCTGCACTCATGGAGTTGTAGGATGTTTGTATTCTTCCAGCATAAAAAGTAAAAAATATATACTTTTAAACAGCAGGTTGCTGTCTCAAAATGTCAGTAAATTGTGATAATTTTTATTCAGAGCGGCTAAACTAACAGCAGATAAGTGTGTAATAAATCCTTACGGATCCTTAACAACACACAGCTTCCCAGAAACCACTGAACTAACACACGGATGACAACGCCGCTGGCAATAAGCCTGCAAAAGCCCTTCTGAAGGATGTCCCTGTCTGTCTGTGTGTGTGTGTGTGTGTGTATATGTGTGTGTGTGTGTGTGTGTGTGTGTGTGTGTGTGTGTGTGTGTGTGTACCATTACTGTGGACTACAGAATCTAATTATCCCTGAGTAATTCAATCATACTCAACGTACACACAGTCACAGCACTCGCACTCGCACACACACACAAACATACACACAGATCTGGAACCTGCAGTATCTCCTGACTTTTCCTGTTTTTCTCCCTACTTCTGTTTTGATTTCCTTGTTTACCTCTCTGCATACACGCTCAGCTTCTGAGCACAGTCAAAAAGCAGCCTACAACTCCCAGATCTCAGCTCTGATTTCCCGCAAAGCGTTCATTAAGCTGACACATTGACACTCAAACACCCAAACAACTAAATTGCACTAAAATGGCTCGGAGCTACACTCATATAACATCACTGAAATACTCAGAGTAGCATGATCTCTTGTGCTCATTTAAATACATTGATGTTCTGAAAAATAACTTTCAAATGGTTTATTGTTTGTTGACAAGGAGATTCACCTGCATGCGTCTCATCCAATGCTATAGGTTATACGCAGACAGCATGAAAATAATCACAATGCACCACTGCCTCCAATCGAATGATCAAAATGTTTTGCTTTTGCCGAGGATTTCATTTATTGCTTTAACCTTAAATATTTTTTCATTGATGACCTCAGTCTGGCATTTTTCCATCTCAGCTCTAATCCAATACAAATGGATGGATTGAAACTTCTATCTCTGTTTGTCTCGCTGGACAAACCACACACATCAACACCACCAGGATATGAACTTTTAACAACAACATCATCAGCATCCAACAGTCTCTGTCAACACACATCCCCTCAATGCAGCATTATACGATTAAGAGGAAGGGAGAGAGGGGGGGGGGGGGGGGGACAATGAGACAGAATTAAGAGAAGGAGAGGAAACAGATTAATGACCTGAGGTTGAGTCTAGGTGTATTGCAGAAAAATCCCATCCGATACACAAAGAATAAAGCAAAAGTTTGTCCATGAGAGCCAACGTTGAACAAATAGATACAGTAGAGCTCCAGAGAGCTGTTGCTCCTCTTTGTGAAAACAAAGACTGTTAAGATATTAGTGTTACTGAGTCCTGAATAGGAAGACAAAGCCGGTGCTGCCATGGCTGCAGCTCCGATCATCTTAAAGTCTTAAAAACCAAACCCAGCTAAACAGCAGAGGTACCACAGCAAGAGAACAACTGTTGATACTAAACCACCAATGTGTCCACATCACTGATCATTTCTTACACTATCAGAGTCAATCGACCAAAGACAGCGTAGGAGCCAACATGTTAATGCAGCATCACTTGTCCTCAGAGTGTCACCAGATCATCTTTTTCCATCAAATATTATTGAACAATTCTCCAAAACACCCCCTCGACTAAAGGCAGTGTTAAAATGTTATCCAGAAACAGTGGCAGGACGTTAACAAGTCAATCAGTTCAGGTCTGTCTCTCCCAACTCCCGCTCAGCTGTACTCACATGCTGCTGGCAGAAAGGCAGGCTCAACAACGTCTGCACGATATGATGCCGGTACGGTGGCTTTCGGATAAGTGTCTGTGTGTGTGAGAGTGGGCTTTTGTTGCTTTGAGTCCCAGGATGTGAATGAGATGAACAAAATAAACAGAGAAAGAGCGAGGGAGCAGATGTATGTGTGAAAGAGAGATGATGGAAAAGATCTAACGCCAGCTCCACATTAGATCCAGCATGTGAGCGAGTCAGGGCAGAAAGATGTGTGTAAAAATAAGTGTGTGTAGGTATGCAGTAGAGTGTGGCACACAGAGGGCGTGTGTAAGTGTGTGTGTGTGTGTGTGTAAAATCAGTCCAATATTGCTCAGCTGCCACAGAAACAACAGATGCTAACTCTCTCTCTACCACGCTCCTCTCTTTCTCTATCTCTCGTTCGCTGGTGCGTTTGTTTGCTCCTCCCCCTCTTTGACAGCAGCTTGCTGTAGGGCGGAGACACACACACACACACACACACACACACACACGCACACACACACACACACACACACACACACACACACACACACACACGCACACACACGCACACACACACACACACACACACACACACACACACACACACACACACACACACACACACCAACAGACACACACACTGTTTCCTCAGGTCACTCATGCAGGAAGCTGAGTCGATGCCAGGCTCTCCTGCCCTACTTTGGCCCAGGGAATCGGTCTGCATGCCACACACACAAGGTAAAGCTTGCCCAAGCAAATGATTTTTGGAAACTTAATTAAAAGCTCAATTCATATTCCTTAAATGTATTTTCCATTCATTTCATATGGAAACAGCAAAAAAACCCTCTTTCTGCTCTGCATGATTTATGTCTGTCTGTCTCCATCTGTCTCATTCTCTCTCCATCTCCACTTTCTGACTGTTTTCCTCTGTTTGATATCTGGTTTTCTCTTTTCCAGGATTTCACGTATAAGAAACCTATATGAAAAATTACTTTTGTATCGAGGCCAAATCAGCGGGTGAAGCTTCCATAGTTCCATCAAACAAACACACACTTCTATCTCTGCCTTTATCTCTGGACATCAAGCTTCCCAAGATACAGTAACACGCATCTGAATCACTACACATGAAGTTTCACGTGATCAACATCTAACTGCCTCGGTCAACACACATCACCTCAAAGCAGCGTTATCAGATTAAGGGGCAAGAGAGAGACACATATACGGATAGAGAGACAGAGAGAGAGATGGAGGGAGAAAACAAGACATAATGGAGAGAGAGACAGATCAGCGAGACGAGGAGGAGGAAGAGGAGAGAGGAAGAGGTGGGGGAGGGGTGGTGACAGAGACTAATGACTCTGGGGCTCTTATTCCCTCTTTCCTTCATTTACCTCTACCTCCTCTCCTCTCCTCTCCCTAGAGGAGCATTGTTCCTCCATTCAGCAGCTGGTAGAGACCTTTTCTGCATTTTGCAGCTTCAGTGCTATCCGACCACTGGGGACAGACAATTTCCATCTTTACGGTTGTGTGCATTGCACCGTTATTTCCCTTTCTAATATTGAATCAGAGCATTATATGTAGTAACATGCATATACTGCAGATAAGCCACACTATTTCCTCTTATTTACTTTCGTGCAGCAAGGAGCACGGCTTTTATGTCCAATTATATGTCACTATTACTTTAACATTTTAACTTTGTATTGCTTATTTTAGATTTAAATGCAGTCTGTGGCGTTTTTGACAACTAGTAGCACTATGGAGCAATGATTTCACAATCTTTGCACATGATACCTGCGGCTGATTTCATGCTATTCCTCTAATGGACAGTAGGTGGTGGTACCTAGCAGAGAAGCGTAGCAATGTGTCGATAAAGGAAGGGAAGAAGAAGACTACAAGCTGGCGACCATGGTTGTAAACGATTAGAAATATTCAAAGCATCAGGTTTGCAGATGTTTAATGAGCGAAGGAAACAGTTGTCAGGTCTCAAGGATACAAGCAATGTGTTTTATTTGAGTAATGCTAACTTTGAAACTTTCCTTTAACTGTTGCTGCTCCAAAAACACTAATTCCTCCAAGGAGATAAATTAAGTTTCATTATCTACATTTCTAAGATTATGCGGGCTATACTTAGATTTTAATCATTTGGACATGTACATATTAATGGAGCATGATGCAAGTCATTAAAATCCTCTTGAGAATAATCCTTCAAGGCATTTGTACTCATATACCGCCTACGTCTGATCAGTTGAATCCTTCACATGGTAGTCCGTTGTTAAAGTGTACCAGAATCGATATGAAGCTCTGGCTCTAAAAATAGCATTGCTGGAGGAGGCTCATCTATAATTGATACGATATAGTGCAGTAATCTATATTGGTATTGATTGCAGAGGAGAGGAAAAAAGACCAGAAAAAAAGAGAACATTTAAAAAGGAATACAAAAATGAATGTCTTATATTAATGTACTGAAATTTAAATGTCAAAACTGAAAGATGTGTTTCATCTCTGGCAGCTAATAAAAGCCTCAGCATGACAGTGATGCGGTGGCACACTGCAAATCTCATATCAGTCACCTTCCCCGTTAGAAGTGACGCCTCCAGTCCCCCAAATCACACTGTGTGAGTGGTGAGTCAGACCATTACCACAGACACCAGTAACACAGGGGAGGAGAGGAGGTGCGGACAGGTGGAAAATAAGGAAACTGAGCAAAAGAGAGAGAACAGAGAGAGAACAGAGAGGTAATGTGAAGTAGGGAAAGAAAAGAAAGCAGCCTTCTGTATGTATTCAGCAGACACTATTCCCACAACTTTGTGTCTGAAAGCTAAGAGATGGAGCTGCTGTTAATCTTCGACTTAACAACTGGTGCACGACACACACACACACACACACACACACACACACACACACACACACACAAAGTGTAATAAGCAGGCTGACAGAAGTGAACATAATCCTTTCTGCATCACCTCAGTATTACTGCTGACAGACACTGCCTCTGTGTGTGTCATGTGTATGTGTACAGTATGTGTGTGACAGTGTGTGTCTGTGACGGTTGTGTGTAATCCTGGTGACTAATACTGCTGTCAACCTGCAGGCATTACCAGTCCCACATCGGGAAACTTATGGCACGGGAGGAGATCATGTTTTGAAAAGGTCAATACTGCGACATTTTAGTTTTTTTGTTTTATGAACATCCAGACTTGTTTCTGGTTTGCTGTACTGGTACTTGAACTGGGAATTGAAGTAACAAAACGTAAGCTACAAGGCAAACCCATTTATTTAGGATTGACTGTGTGGTGAGAAATGAATAGTGGTTTTAATCATTTCATTTCAACATACCATTGTCATGCTTTATTCTTTATTATACTGTACGTTTAACTTTCTTCATTTGTATAGGGTTCTATGTTGTAAGAAAACTGTGTTGGTAAAGTGACACTGTGTAACTTTTGAAAGAAGAAATAACACAATCTTCCTTTTACAAATGTAAATGTAGAAAATTGTCATTAGCTGCAAAACCTCTGAGAGTATTAATTAAGCACAGGTGTAATTTTTGCTACAGCGTCACTGGGTCTGCTATAACCAGAAGCTTAAGGTGGCTAACGTTAGCTAACTTTAGATAGATATTGCTGTGCAACTGACATTTCATTATCTTCTCTTCTCTACTACCTTTTTACACATTTTAGCTGTCAGGTCACCTAATGATGATGTCTTTAAAGCAACAGGCTCGAGGATGTTGGGAACGTTATCCTGTAATTGGACCTTGCAGCAGAAAAAGTTACATAGTCTCGCTTTAAAGGGGAACTCTACCAATTTGACATAGCAAAGTCTGTTCGCAGGTGCTGGGGACTACTACTGCATATGTGAAATAAATTGTATAAATCTTTTGAGGCTCCAGGGGGAGCTGCCCTAAATCTTATACATTGGTGATGTCACTTGAGTTAGCTTCGGTTGGGGCTGTAGACAACACGTTTAAAAAAGAAATACATTTCAGGGTGTTCAGTTAGAAAGAAGTGAGTTTACCACACCTCTGTTATTCCTAGGATAGTGAAGGCATGACTCACCCTAGTCTGCCTCTGATTGTCTTACAATAATACTGTTAACCAACGAAGGTAAAGAGTATTATCCAATCATTTAGCATCGACATTTCAAGCCTTTTTGCTGCATTGATTTTGATTTTGATTTTTTTTGGAAGAATGCTAAATTAGTTTTCTTGTCCTGGCATGTGTTGTATTATTTTCCTCCGTAAAGAACTTTGTGCACGAAAATTGAAAATTGTTAAATAAATGATATTATCATTATTAATATTATTTTAATCTTAAGGGTAAAGTTACAAACAATGTGATCTTCACATTCTAGTTTGAGAGCAAGTGTGCAGAACATTATCTTGTTTCTACACCTCAATGCACTTCAAGTAAAGTTTATTCTGTACCAAATAATATCTTACAAAATATTCCCACAGATGGAGATTTTGGGAGAAAATCCAGTCAAACAGCACAGTCTGGCCTAATGCATATGCATTTTTTGGGACAAACACATTTTGGAACCACAGGTCTGATAAATAAAATTGGCTTTAAATAGTCTGAAACGTGATGGAGGACATCGGCAGAACTAATGCAGCATGAAGACTTTTCACAGACAAACACTCTCCATCTGCTGTACTGCAAATAAAACACAGATCTATATCCGCTGCATCAGCTTAAATCAACCGCGTTTCTGCCCAAGTTAGCACAGACACCCACAAACACACACACACACACACACACACACACACACACACACACACACACACACACACACACACACACACACACACAGAGCTGTGTTGTGTTTGGGTACAGCGGGTACCATATTTAATATAGATAACAGGAGGAGACCTGCACACACACGGTGAGAGAGACACTTTTCCTCTCCTGGTGGAGGTCATTATGAGTTCCTCTCTCATTGGCAGGAAGTGTGTGTGTGAAACAGAGGGAGCACTGCTGGTCACCGCATGCTATCGCCACGGGGACGGGACACACATGGACCTCAGATGGACACACACACACACACGCACACACACTCATAGTGCTGACCAAAGCCCAGCGTGGACAGAAGGTTTGATACAGAGTTATTTCAACAGTCACTAATGAGAGTCACGACACAGACACACAGACACAGACACTCACAAACACACACAAACACACACACGCACACACACACACACACACACACACACACACACACACACACACACACACACACACAATATTAGATAAACCTATCCCTTTTGAGGGCCAGCATGTGAGCAAAATCATCAAATTACATAGTTTCTTAAATATTAAGCAGGAAAAACCTTGAACTTTAAAACCAGGCTACAGCACAGAGGCCAGCTGGACCACCTCTGATACCTACTGTCTGTTGTCACTGTAAGATTCCCAATAAAACACCAAACTATGCCAAAACAGAGCTGGACCGAGCCAAACCAACAGACTATCGGACCATTGTTCACACAGGATATTAAAAGAAATGCGTTGGTTTTTAAAAAAGAAATCCCAGAATCTTGAGTTTAAGTAAAAAGTAGTCTTTGAAAAGTTTGCCCCTTCGTGGAGGCTTTTAATGGTGATCCAGAGTTGTGGCAATAAAGTAGAAACATTTCAAATGAATTTCAGTAGCTGAGTGCACTTCTCTGCTAATCATCCATTTGTTCAGTATGTACAAAACAATCCTCGCTTTACCAATACAATACTTAATAACTTAACTTAAAATGTTACTTCTGACAGAAATGTTTGGAAAATACTGAACATATAGAACCATAGCATTGACCATTGACCGTTTAGTCTGGTTAGATCATCTTAAAACGGATAAGAAGGCTCTCCGTAATGCCAGAGCAGCTTATTACTCTTCCTTAATAGAAGGAAATAAGAACAACCCCAGGTTTCTTTTCAGCACTGTAGCCAGGCTGACAGAGAGCCACAGCTCTACAGAGCCTTCTATTCCTATATCTCTCAGTAGTGACGACTTCATGAGCTTCTTTAACGATAAAATTATAATTATTAGAGACAAAATTAATCTCCTCCTGCCCTCAATTGGTAACGACTTAACTTCAACCTCCGGAATTTTAAAAACATCTAGTTACTCCTGAAATATATCTAGACTGTTTTACTCCAATCAACCTTAACCAACTAACTTCAACAATCTCATTGTCTAAGCCATCAACTTATCTTTTAGAGCCCGATTCCAACTAAACTGTTTAAAGAAGTTTTACCCTTAATTAACACCTCGTTATTAAATATGATCAACCTGTCTTTATTATCTGGCTAAGTACCACAATCCTTTAAAGTAGCTGTAATAAAACCACTTCTTAAAAAGCCTAGACTTGATCCAGAGGTTTTAGCCAACTATAGACCAATATCTAACCTTCCCTTTCTCGCTAAAATCCTTAAGAAAGCAGTCGCGAAACAGTTGTGTGATTTTTTACATAATAATAGTTTATTTGAGGTTTTTCAATCTGGATTTAGAGTTCATCAAAGCACAGAGACGGCACTGGTGAAAGTTACCAATGACCTTCTATTGGCATCAGACAAAGGACTCTGTTCTTGTCTTGTTAGACCTCAGTGCTGCTTTCGACACTGTTGATCATGACATTCTACTACAGAGACTGGAACATTGTGTTGGAATCAAAGGAACCGCACTAAGCTGGTTCAAGTCCTATTTATCTGAGCGATCTCAATTTGTATGTCTTAACGATAAATTCTCCATGACAGCCAAAGTCAGTCTTTGAGTTCCGCAGGGTTCTGTACTTGGACCGATTCTATTCACCTTATATATGCTTCCTTTGGGTAATATTATAAGGAACCACTCTATAAACTTTCATTGTTATGCGGATGATACCCAATTATATCTATCAATTAAACCAGATGAAACCAATCAATTAGCTAAACTTGAAGCATGCCTTAAGGACATAAAAACTTGGATGTCTAGCAACTTTTTGATGTTAAACACAGACAAAACTGAAGTTATTATACTTGGCCCTAAACGCCTCTGAAACACATTTTCTAATATTATAGAAGCTCTGGATGGCATTAATTTGGCCTCCAGCACCACCATAAGGAATCTTGGCATCATCTGTCTTTTAACTCCCACATAAAACAAATCTCAAGGACTGCCTTCTTTCATCTACGTAACATTGCAAAAATAAGACGCATCCTGTCTCAAAATGATGCAGAAAAACTAGTCCATGCATTTGTTACTTCAAGGCTGGATTACTGCAACTCATTGTTATCAGGTTGTCCCAAAAAGTTGCTTAAGACTCTTCAGTTGATCCAAAATACAGAGGCATGTGTATTGACAAGAACAAGGAAACGGGATCATATTATTCCTGTATTAGCTGCTCTGCACTGGCTCCCGGTAAAATACAGAATATAATTCAAAATCCTTCTCCTGACTTACAAAGCAATTAATGGTCAGGCTCCAGCATATCTTAAAGATCTCATAGTACCTTATAAACCAACTAGAGCATTGCACTCCCAGACTGCAGGGTTACTTGTGGTTCCTAGAGTCTCTAAGAGTACAATGGGAGCCAGAGCCTTCAGCTATCAAGCTCCTCTCCAGTGGAACCAGCTTCCAGTTTGTGTTCGGGAGGCAGACATCCTCTCCACATTTAAGAGTAGGCTAACGACTTTCCTTTCTGATAAAGCTTATAGTTAGGGCTGGCTCAGGTTTGCCTTGGACCTAGTTATGCTGCTATAGGCTTAGACTGCCGGGGGACACCTCCCTGCTCTCCTCCTTCTCTTCCTCTCTCCTCCCCTCCCTCTCTCTTCTTCTCCCTCTTTATCCTCTGTCTCATGTGGCAGGTTACCACTGATAAAGTTTACGTCAGGATCAGGAATCGTGGCTGCGCCTGCTGCCCTGGTCCTGCTGGACACCGGGAAGCCTTATTGACATTTTCCTGGATTCATCCAAACTTTCTCCTTTTCTAATGTTGTATTTGTACTATGTTGTTTATCCTGTACACACATCTATTGCACGTCTGTCCGTCCTGGGAGAGGGATCCCCCCTCAGTTGCTCTCCCTGAGGTTTTTTCCATTTTTCCCCCTTTAATTATGGGGTTTCTTTTAGAAAGTTTTTCCTTGTGCGATGCGAGGGTCTAAGAGGGTGTCGTGTGCTGTATAGTCTGTAAAGCACACTGAGACAAATGTATAATTTGTGATATTGGGCTATACAAATAAATTTGATTTGATTTTTGATAGCAGAGACATGGTTTACACTCTTTTGACACATTTTTCCGCTGCGTCTTCATTTCACATTTGGAATCATTTGTACCTGCTGTGAATCAAAGCTAACTAACGGGTGACCCCTGTGAGGAAAATCCAAAAATGTTTGTCCTGTGTTCTCCTTTGAGACAAAAATCCCATTTATATTTTATGGGTTCATGATGACACCTCCTACTTTTGCATTCATTTGTCGGAATACAGTTAGTTTTCTGTCTACGTATACGGAGACATTGTTTCCATACAACCAATCAAATCTGTGCATAAAGTTATGTTATCGTTCATTCATGAGGCAGATTAGCTTTCCTGCTAAAATCTCCTTCTTATCTCATTTACAAACATGAAAATATCTTGTCCTTCACCTTGTTGCACCAAAACAACGGGGGAAAAGTGCACCGCAAATGTTTAGAGGCTCGATAGCTAATCAGCTGCTCAGCTGCAGCACATTCAACAGCATATAAAGTCCGGTCACATGCTGATTTGTTCATTACTCTTCAAAGTGATTAACAATAAGCTGTCTACCCGTGACATGTAGAGTATGGCGCAAGTTTACTTTGTCTCTTGTTTTCCAGCGGTCAGCTGTCAATCAAACGCATACAGGCCCTCCAGCTAGCCGAGACGAAAAAAAGCATTTCTGATATTTCCCCTTTCAATAATTAATCAACAACACATTTATAAATCATGTTGACTTCAAAAAAGGATGCCTGATGTGACTTCAGTTGGTCATATACTCAAAAGGTTTCAGGTTAAACATTATTTTAAGACCTTTTAAGATCTAAGGGCGCTGTCCATGGTGCTGATCCGACTTCACACTACAGTAGACTCCTGTGAAATGCACTGATGTTGTGGCTGGTATCCCTGCCAAAGGAGCAGCCAGGTACAAGCGATCACCAGGCCAACACAACATATCACCATAACCCACCTGTGTGCACTCAACAGACTGCTTAGTTTTGAGAATCCCTGCTCGAGAGACAACACCAGTGAACTTAAGCTTTCCTCAGAGTTTAAAATATAAGAATGTCAAGTGTCAAGTGATCAGCGGCAAAGGGACATCCATGACATGTTCTTCTCAGCTACATGTTTATATTCACAATATAACAGTTGATGTATGTAAAAAAATGTATGCGAAAAGAACTTTTCTTTCTATGTCTATAACGTTACATTCTATTTTAAATTGCAAAGCGGTGACATTACAATTTAAAATAGCAAAGAGCTTTCATGAACAGGTTGTAGTTATTTAATTGAGCAGAAAAGCTACGGTTTTATCTTTTTATTTCTGTCAAAATGTTAGATTATAATTGAAAATCTAAGGACCTATTGTTTAAATGGAAATACAATTATTATTGTTAGAATCTGTGATCTTGTGTATTATACTCTGCAGATCTTGCCAATAACAACACCTTCCTGGAACACCTCTGACTGATTAAATCATGGCTGATAGCAGAAGAGGACCAGGGGACCTGATGCCGTGTATCTGTGTGTGTTTGTCTATGTGTTATACTCAGGTCCCCCACCATCACAGCATCCCATTAGCCGAGCCCATCCGCAGTTATAACCTGGTTTCCTAGGTTACAGCCTTCTCAGTCACTCCCAATAGACAAACATCCAGGATGGTGCTCACTCTGTCTCTCAGTGTGTGTGTGTGTGTGTGTGTGTGTGTGTGTGTGTGTGTGTGTGTGTATGTTGCACAAATTGTGTATTTCTTGAACTTCAGTATACAGAAGCATGAAAAAATGTCTCGAAGAGTAAATCACAACATAACAATAAAAATATAAAGCTTGTTCAAGATATTTCATCACTGCTTCACATCTAACATGGCATTTATGTTGTATTTATTATTTCTTTCCACGCCCTATGCATTGTTTTTTTATACATAAACACCTTATATTTACTTGTGGGATTTCTTTCAGTGGATTTTTAACTGTAACCACACCCAACAGTGATGTCACAGGGTCTTGAAGAACATCTGGTTTGTTGATGTATCGTGTAAAAAGAGTCAAAAGAGTGTTGCCACCTAGAGGTTAAAATTATAGTACTACAATTCCCACGCATATCATTTTGTTTAAGTTTTGCATCTTTTGATTTGATGTGGTTTTGAATATGTTCTGATGATGATTTATTTTTGATTAACGACCAAAAAACGTTGCCACAAGCGTGAGTAAAAGCAAGCCAAACAGTTTGAAAGACAACGTTTTGGAAATGACTTTATCTACAAGGCGTCTGGAATGGCTTTTAGAAAGTAAGAGAAGGAAGCTACAACACAGCTAAATGAACTGTAATAAAAAGTAATAATAACACAACCTGGACACACTGCAGCGAGGTGAAATGTTGAACCACTGATAGGATTCTCAGGGGGTGTTAATTTACCCTATAATTTAAAACATATGTGCAGCAGCAATTCCCTTCAGATTCTCTTATGCATTAATCTGTACATGACATCAATGTGTGTGTGGCTGCAGTACTCACCCTCAGGTCTGTACTGCGCCACTATGGTAACGGTCTGTCCTGCGTTCTTCAGAGCTGCTGCTGCCTGCTCATGTGTTGCACTGGACAGGTCCACACCGTTCACCTTCACATAAAAAAACACACACACACACACACACACACACACACACACACACACACACACACACACACACACACACACACACAATTAGAGCCCATGCCCTGGAACAATAGCAATAAATGTACTGTGAGATGAACACACCATTAAGAACACTGTACATCTTGGTGGGTCCATAACTCACATGTGCGTGTGTAGTATGTGTGTACTTTGTGAAAGCATGTTTAATGCATAAAATCATTCCATGTCAGTGCTTTCATCATAATACAGTCATTCTGCAGGGATTATCAGTCTGAGGGCTAAATCCTGTTTGAATCCTTTCTAAAGAAAATTAAAGCCATACACACACACACACACACACACACACACACACACACACACACACACACACACACACACACACACACACACATCCCCCATCATCCAATAGTTGTGACTGGTAATGTGCAGAGATAATTATATACTACAAGTGTCTTTACGCAGTAGAAACTGTGAAAGAATAGTAAATAGACTTTTTACATAGCGCCTTTTCTACCTTAACAAAGCACTCGGATTCATGCATACACACACATTCATACACCAATGGTGACGGAGATGCCTTCCAATTCAAAATATTCAGCTTCAGCAGTTTTTCTGAGTTGTGACACGACATTATTAATGTAGAGAGAACATAGAGGTTCCAGAGGAGAAGAAACCGACAGGACGACTCCCTTGATGACCCGAAATAACCGACACACCAATAACAGCAGGATTTGAGTTATTATAGTTATTACTAACGGTGACAGTGCTTGTGTTATATATCTGCGTGTACTGTTTGTAATCGGTTTTAGCGACATACCGACAGGAGGCGGTCTCCCTTTCGTAGCTCCCCACAGAGATCAGCTGGACCTCCGGCGAGAATGAAGGAGATGAAGATTCCCTCTCCATCTTCCCCTCCAACAATGTTAAAACCGAGACCTGTGGACCCCCGCTGGAGCACCACCCGCCTGGGTTCCCTGGAATAAACACAAACACTGCGTTAGAGTAAACAATGATGGTATCCAACGTTTTAGCACAAATTAGATCATAATTTTAAAAGAAATGTTATCCCTTTTGTAGTCATTTTGATGTATGATGACATTTGACATCAGTTACAACTTTGATAGCACCTGTTATTTTTTCTGATGTTTAGTTGTAACACCTGTTTAAGTCTAAGAAGCAGCGACAAGGAAAAGTGTATGATAAAACAGGATGTAGCAGTTACTGTAGTGTATTTTTTATGGTTTCTGAATGTATACTATTTGTAATACAAGCCTATTGCATAATGATACATGGTACATCTCAGTAGGAGGAAAGGGCATTTCAAATTAGGATCATTCACCGGGATTACCAGCAGATGTCAGTATTGCACTGTCTCTGTTTTGTTGCACCACCAAAGTAGTTACTCCGTCCTAAACACACACTTCTGACTCAGGCTCTACCTATAAATGGTTTAATTCTTTAGTAAATCAGTATAACTTGAATGTTGGACAGTGGGAGTTAACAAGAGCACATGCGGGAAATCACAGTCAACACAGGCAAAACATGCAAATACATATTTGAGGTAGAACTGAGAGCAGTTTCATCTTAATGTGGGGAAACCACTGGATCACCATGTCATCCTCACTTCACATTTTGGATGAAAACAATCGTGATTATAGCAGAGGAAATTCCAAGAATCAAATAGTTTTTATCAGTGCGTTATCAGCACATTTATAAATAATCCAAACACTGTCTATGTGTGAAATTTGGGTTTGACGCCTCTTTTGCATCTCTGACTGAAATGGTTGTAACCAGGGATGCACCACTGGATCAGTATCCAGACCTGACTTTGTTAATATCATAAACAAATAATGTGTTTCAAATATCAGTTACATTCATTACAGTGGGCTGGCGAAAGGTCCCAATGAGTTCCATGCTGTGTGGTGCAGTATACAGATATTACATTTGGGAAAAAGAGAGCAAAGGCCATCAGTTTCAACAGATACCCTGAGCTAAAGTATTGGCATCAGTATCATGAGAGTGAAAGTTGAATCTGTGCATGCCTCGTTCTGCAGCACCAATTAATTAATAATCACACCTTTCACTTGAAATCTCCTACTTAGAGAGAAAGCAGATGCTTTTAAAATTGTGCACATGCAGCGGACACTTATTAAAACCCATAATCTTCTATTTGCATGACAAACTAATCAGAGAGTGAAAGAGGAAGAGATGAAAGAGAGATACAAACACAGAGAAAAAAGAGGGGCAAACGTCAAAATGACCATTCTGCAGTCGGTCTGAGGCTTATCAGATTTATTATAATCAAAGCGCACTGATTGGCCCAGAGGGTTATGACAAAATGAGTCATATTCTGGTAACCACGGTGACGCCAGTTGAGTGACGAGGGTTGTGTGATAGACTGTAATCCGTCCATTAAAATGGATTAAAGACAGTAGAGCAGCACGGAGAGTGTACCCGTGTGTGTGTGTGTGTGTGTGTGTGTGTGTGTGTGTGTGTGTGTGTGTGTGTGTGTGCATATGTGACCTGAGTTTACGTGCCAGAAAAAATTCCCACTGCCATCTGCCTTTTACTGTCAAACACGCACACACTCACACACATTCACAGACACACATGCAGCAGCAGGGCGGGCGGACAGGGACAGAAATCACTCAGTGTATTTTGGGCTCTCTAGGGACTCTGTTTCCTAATCTGGTGTCGTGGACCTCTTTGAAGGTCACTTAAGACCTCAGAGGGGACATGAGACAATAAAGGACAGGAGAAAGAAGAAGACAAAGAAGATCTGGATTTACATAGTAAAGACAATAAGAAGCTACAGAATTTGATTGAATCGATATTCATCGATATTGATTTGGACAAATGTTGCAATAATTGACATTTTTAAACAAATAATAATGTGATATCGCCATAATCCGCCTGAAAGGTTTTTTTACACACAGCTGCTGTTGTATGTAAATCTCCATTAGAGTTGGATGTCCAGTAGTTGATAAACTCAAATATTATCAAATGCATTAACCATTGCTGACCTAACCCTAACCCATACTACAATGACATCTTTGTGAAACTATAGTGTTTCATATTTATAGCGTAATAATCTAACCTGAGCCATTTTCTAATGCAACATATAAGAGTAAGTCTTAATGGAAACATTATAGATGTCTAGATATGCAAAGTGTTTATACACATTAAGTCCCTATATGTACTGTTTGTATTTCAAAGTTATATCTTTGGAAACCATAAGTGGAATAAAAACATAATGACACAATGGGTATGTTGGTTTGTACGGCACGTTTCATTTGGATCTTTGGAGGATTTTGCAGAAAGAAATCTCTCGTCCCAGCCAGAGAATAATCTGTGTTCTAGATGTGCAGGTGATTGTGTGTGAAGTCTCACCTGGGGATGTCGTCATCTCCGGTCATTGCCCTGGGCAACGGCGAGTATCTGGGCGTGGTCAACGGGGCGGGGCTTACAGACTGGCTGCCGCTCATGTAGGGGCTTATATGGTTGTCTTGATGTGGGGAGTACGCTGGAGCAACACACACACATATGTCATACATAAAACATAATTTCACTGATGTCTTTTTAAAGGTATGTTTACTTTCATGTCATTTTTAGTATGGAAAGAAACATCTTCATCTGATCCAATCTTTTCAATCTCACAATAAATCCCAGTTTATACTGTATCTTAAGTCAATCACTCAAAACTGTTGTTGTACTCTTTATAATCCGACGTACTGCAGATCTGTTGGGAGGTGGTGGTGTGATATATGCTGTTTGGTAATGTGTTAGTTTCAGAGCGGTGATAAATTACATGTTGTTTGATAATATGCTGAATTTGGAGAGGCGACAAGTGGCTGCAATCCAGAGGACCACATTTACAAAGTCTGATTATCAGACCGTTACACAACACATTTAGAGCTGAATGGTTGATGCCATCAGTATGCTTTTTAAACCACAACATATAACGTTTAACACCAACTTAAATTGGTAGTAATGGGAGTATTTGGACACTGTATGAGCACATAATGATCAGGGTCTCTTTGTGGATTATATTCTTCATTTGTTCATGTTTAAGATCTCATTGCATCTTCAATAACATCCTCAATTCAAAGTCTTTCAGGTAACTCCAGGACCGCCATGTTTATACTGTCCACCACCAGTACAGCATGTCCTGTTTAATGTGTGTGGAGTAATACATCTGTATGGCTCTATATATGACTGAGCTGCTCCTCATCCACGTTGAGAACAACAAGCTAATTACGAATTCTCGTATAATGATGTATAATTATCATTTTGGAAAACACATGAGACGATTAAATATGTGCTTTTTAATATCTATCAGCTACTGAACACGTTTCCTTGATGCAATGTAATGCACTGTCATTTGTAAATATCCCACAAAATCAATTTGTCTGTAATCCACGTAATCGTGAACCAGGAAGTAAAGAGCGACACAGTCTGACAAAATTACCCTACTTCCACCCAGGAGACTGCTATTTGTGAAACCAGAGGTCAATGTTGATTTATTTGTCACGTACATTCCGCACTTAAGTAACGTCGATAGTTACTTTTCCTCAAGCCACGTTTTTTTGCTTAAATCTAACCAAGTTGTTTCCTGTGAAGATGGAAGTTTATTTTGAAAAGACTGTAACGAGCTAAAATTGATACGTGTCGCTGGACATTCGTAGGAGAATGCACAAAAAAACAAAGAATACATTTTGCGCAAGATATCATCCTTTGATCGAATGATGGTTGTCAGGTAATATAAATGTACTGTGCTGTTTCAGTTCTAGTGAGAGTCTCTGCAAAAAAAACGCCTAACAGTAGATGTGTGTTTTTTAAAAACCCACCCAAAGCAGACATCTCCACTTACAGCTTTGTTCCACGCTGTTCTTTATTGTTCAACACCATCTGGCCCTAAAATGCTTCTGCCTCTTGGCTGCAATGATATGTACTATAATTCCTAAGAGCACTGTTGCACTGCAAGTTGTGCCTGATGTTGTGAAGTCTATAAATGCTTGATCCATCAAACTCATGTTATGATTACAGGCGAGTCTTGTACTGAGAGGTGCGCCTATACTTACAATTAGTGACGTCCGGCGGAGGGAAGTTGTCATTGATAAAAAGGGAGGTGTGTTTGGCCACACGGAGGTAAACGACGTCAGGGGTGGACTTCAGGGCAGCCACCGCATCCTCATGAGTCACCTCCTCCAAACAGGAGGCGTTCACCTGGAGACACATGAGGACACAAACTGTAGTACCATGTACAGCCACAGCCAGTCGTAGACACAACGACAACACACAGACAACATTATGTCCACACCAGATTGCAGCACAAACATACAGTGTAGACGCCATCATGCAGTGCTGTGGTTGAGTTTATGGACTACACATGCATCCTAAAATATATTGCTGCACGTTAACTTAATGGAGAAGAAGCTTTAATGATGTTGTATTTATTTTCTATGCCGACTGGGTCTGCTGCTGTGTTAAATCACCTTTTACAGGCTTGGATGTAGCAGAAGAGTAACAATTTGATTTACTCTTGTCCGCTGTCTTTCTCTATTACACCTAATGTATTCTTAGAATATAACATACCCAGTAGGTAATATGTGAGGATCTAATAAACTGGGGCAATGGAGCATCACCATTGTTTTTGCTCAGTCCTCAATTTAAATGATAGACAAGGACAATAAGTCATCTAAGTGTTGAATAATTACATTCCTGATTTTATTAAGGAGAAATCATTTTATATTTGGTGTTAGTAGAGGATATTTATGATACTTAAATTCAATAAAAGCAATTCTTGGCATTCATAATTTGGTGCTTTTTGGGATACTCATTAATTTATAGGGTAATAAGTCATTTTCTGTAGATTAGAAAGTAAATTGTATCGATGTGTGAAACTATAAAACTTTGCTTTGATGACAAATGCAATCTATTTTCTAGACTCAACATTTGCATGATATTAAATGCAGTCAGGTAACAAGGGGAAACAAACAGGTGTTTCTTACAGCCATAAGTTTGTCCCCTATCTGTAGTCGTCCATCTTTGTGTGCAGCCCCTCCTTCAATGATCTTCGTCACGTAGATACCATTGTCACCCGGGACATGTTGATTTCCGAGTCCACCTGCTATACTGAATCCTAAACCTGAGAGAAAACATCAACGGCTTATATTTTTGTATGCAACTTTGCTTTGCTGCACATTCTCACCCCTGGCCCCGAGACCAGTTTTGACATTTAGATATTTGAAACAGTACAATTATAGGGTAATAAAAAAAAATCCAATTAGTTAAACCATACCCTCTCACATATTTCATATTTTGTAGCTTTTATGGCTTCTTTTATTTCCCGTGCTCAATCATATTACTGTATCGTTGCTGCTGAAACGTGCTGCCGTCTCAGCAGAAATCAGAAAGTGCCTCATCATACTTTCTCACCAATAAATTACTTTTTTCCCTTGTTTCTTTATCATGCAGGCAGTAAGTATTGGGATAGGATTAGCACAGTTTTACTACTTACAGACTCCACTGTATGTTCAGTTTACCTTTGTGGGATTTTCTCACCTTTGGGTCCTTTGACCAGCTTGATATCCAGGACTCTCTCAGAGAGGCTCCTCCTGCGTCGTATGCATAGTCGGACCAGACCTCCTGCGTCCTTCAGCGCCTCCACAGCCCCGCTGTGGGTCACGTCCCTGACGTCTGTCTCATTTACCCGGACTATACAGTCATTCACCCTGCACAGGAAGATGATTGACTTGCATAAGGAGTTTACAGTGAAGACAAATGTTAGTCTTTCACTCTGAAACGAGAAGTCTAGTTAGGAGGAATGTATCTATTACAAAGAAAGCAAAGTGGGAGCAGGCTGTTGTCAACATCTTGAAGTTGTTTGGTTGTTTATTTAATGTTGAATTAGGGTATTAAAAAATAAAGAAGTTGACAGAGCTTGTGTGCTCTTTTCCTGCCTTGCATTTTGTACATACTCAGTGGTGGAATGTAACCGAGTACTTTTACTCAAGTACTGTACTAAAGTGCAATATGTAGGTACTTGTTGGCTACTTTGTTGGAGTATTTCAATGTTATGCTACTTTCTAACTCCACTACACTACATTTATTTAGTTACTTACAGATTCAGATTAATAATACAAAATATAAATCAACTAATAAATTATGATATTAAATGTGTGTGTGTATGTACCTGAGTCGTCCATTTTGGGCGGCGGCCCCTCCAGGTATAATCTTGGTGATGAAGATAGAGGGGTCTTCCCCGATGTGAGGGTTATCAGTCCCTCCTGCGATACTGAACCCCAGACCTGAGTTACCCTGCACATGTACACAAACACAGAGTGTTTTAAAGGGGAAAAGAAACACAAACTGAACACACATGTTGGCATTTCTGATCAAATAAATAAATAAATGACAATGAAAAAGACAATGTCACTGTTGTCAGACTGTTGTATCTGCCCTGCCATGAAAATCATCTCTCCATCCAGACCAGATAGTTTAAAATATGAATATATAATACTGATGTTTTAAGATGCTTTTAAATATTGATAATAATGGAAACGTCACATAGACAAACCTGAGTAGTTTATACAAGAAGCAGACCATACTGCAATAATTCTTCCAGTTGCAGTGTCTCACAAAGAAACATCTATTAAATACTATATTTATCTAAATGGCATTTTTTTTCTCCAAAACTGCATCCAATATCTCCCCAATTTCCACTTCTTACAAAACTAGTTTATCATCTGAACGAACAAAATGTAATACAACTCTCTCCAGATGAAGCTTATGACCAAATTACACATAATAGATCACCACAGTATTTTACGACAGCCATTGCTCTGTGTATGTTTCACTCTCTCTCTCATGCTTTGTCACTGGGTTTGAAGCTAGTGTAATGTCTGTGCCTGTGATGCGTGTATGTCCATAGTGTCTTTAAAGGAGATCCAGTCAAGCAGACAGAACCAGGTCACACAAGAATAGAGAGAGCCTCAGGCCGATAGAAAGAGGGTATAACGAGAGAGGGAGGACGAGGTTTAGGAAAATAAAGAAGGGAAGGATGGACGAGGAATAGATAGGACGGAGAAGTAGGGTGAAAGGGAAGAAGAAGAAGGAGGAAGAAGGAAATGCAGAATGCTGAGATGAAGGAGAGGCGGAAGATAAATGAGAAGATAGACCTGGAGCTGTTGAAGGTTTTACGACTATTATAATCTTTCTGGCTTTATAAATGTATCTTTATTCGTTATGCTTTGGATTCAAATGATTTGCTTTGCTTTGTAGTTAAAAAACAAAACGTGAAACACTGATTTCTTTCTCCTCCCATGATTTCTTTAATATCAGTGGACATAAGAAGATCAGAAAGCAACTTCTCAGCAGTGGAGGAAGAAGAGTTCAGGTCATTTACTGAAGGAGAATTAGAAATACTGTATCAAAAAATATCCCTGAAGTCCTGAATTCAAAATGTTATTAAAGTTAAAATACAGAAGTAGCATAAAGTGTTCATAAATACCCATTATGCTGACTGGCTCCTTTCATAGTGTTATATTATTATGGAATTTAATATTATTCTGTTTTCATTGCTAACAAATACATTTAAGAACATTTTAATGTTGAGACAATTTGAGTTACTTTGTGTCCGATTATAGATTTGTAGTATAGTACTGTATCATATCATCTTTTTTATGTAAAGAGTAACTATAAGTGTCAAATAAGTGCGGTGAAATGTAGCAAATAATGGAAATACTCAAGTAAAGTACAATTATGTCAAAATTGTATTTAAGTAAAAGCGCTTATTGTAATTTAACTGTAATGTAATGTAATGATAATTTAACCTTAATTTCTGAAATGTTTGGTATTATTACTTTGTAGAGAAATATTCTGGGCACAAAAAAACCTCAACAACAGTTAAATACAGTTTGCTGGATTTAGCCTCGACTACACCATCATTTAAATATCTTAACAGGATGTTTAATGTACACTTTTAAATAGGAAGGAGAATCACCTGCAATGCAAACAGTGTCATTATGTTTGCAGTAAGTGCAAACTACAACAAGCTATTAATTTTACATGATTATATGATAAAGAACATGAACAAAGTAATATCAGGCTTTGCGAGATAAATTTAGCATTGGTCATAGTTGCCAAAATGAGATTTCAATTATAATAAAAATATGTTCTGTCAACTAACATTTTTTGTTGACTCAATCAGAACTTTAAAAAATGTAATACATCCAGTGCTAACAATCTATCTAGCGATCATTTCTCCTAGTTTTAAATACATAGGCCCTCATTATAATCTCTGCTCTCAACATCCCTGATGTTTTTAACGTGATTACGGAGGACAGGCGTCAGTCCAAACAGATGTCGGGGGGGGGGGGGGGTTGGGGGGTTGATGTGACCGATTACATTACAGTGTATAAAATAAAAGCATGTTGGAGTGTTTTTATTGTATGTAAGTCTTTACCCGCTCCAGCGTGATTTCCTCATACTCATAGTCTGCTTCTGTTCCATTGACCTGTCGGAGAGGAAGAAAAGGATTAAGAGGAGTAAATACTGAACGCTGTTTTCCTGTAATGGACACTAAAATGCTCATTAGATTTCAGGGTAAAGCTTTTAACATTCATAATTTATATGCAGTGTTTTTTCTCTGTGGTCAGTTGCTATCGACAGGTACACAACCCTCTCACGTTGACACGGCCTGTCTCTCTGTCCCTCCTCTTTCAGCCACAAACACCTTCCTTAATGCCATTCTCCATCCATCCACCAGATGCCATCCCCCCCCCTCATCACCTGACTGCCCCCCGACTTTTCCTCTGTCAGATCATCATAATGACGGCCGTGACACATGTTACATTTAACCTTCATGTTTATCGCAGCTTTACTAAATGTCGCTGGTTCTGTGCTAGATGCATGTGCATTGAGTATAATGTGCCACTAATGTGAGTTGATTATTACCAAGCAATACAAACATCAACAAACAACAGCATTATGGAAAAAGCGACAGACATTTGATCTTTTATGAATGACGCATGAATCCCAGAGATTAGACTGGTAATGCGTTCTTAATGATGATGTACCTCTGATGTCATATTTAAGAACATCCCCGCTGAATGACCCAAGAGCCAATCACGCTGCTCAGCCAGCACTGCCTGGTACTAGAAAACATTAACATCTAGATTTCCGGACTGAATGAACAACACACGGAATTAAATCTGATCTGAGCACACTATTATATATTTCTGTGTTTCAGTCGGTTTATACTTGGGAGATGAGTGTCATGTTCCGGCTATAGCTGCTGCAGGCAGGCACGCACACACGGACACACACAAACTGCGGTCGAGTGGCATCCCAATGGCCCATGTAATCCCTTTGGCTGTAATCTGTGTCTCTGTGCAGTCAGATTAGTTTAGATTTTGCATTTTTGTCGTGGGCACAATCTTCCATAAACTACCATGTGTGGTGTCTGTTATCATCTACCACACACTCTACATATTCATGACTTTACTATTAACATAAAATTTGAGAACAATAAATTACTACCATTCTTAAAGATGGAGGTTCTGATCCTTGTAAATCCTGTTTGTGATTATTTCCTGCTAAACATATTCCCTTTACTATTTGAATAAAGCATGATGAAATGCTTCTAGCTTCTACTTAACTACATGCAAAGTAGACAGAAATGGCCTTGTGTACCTGCGGTGTGTTTAAATCTATTTTCTTGTTTAGGGTCGACATAACTCCTTTGCTTTATTCTCAGCAACAAAAAACACTATATTTGTCACAAGCAATGAAAGTAAACGGGCTTTTCCGTATATGTTGAATGCATTAATCAAATTTCTTCAACAGTATATTAAGAGAAATTTGCAATTTTCTGTCTCTGTGTGTTGTATTCCAGGCAGTTCATCAGAAAGTAATTCCACAGTAATTATATAATAAACGTATCTAACAACAGCAGACAGTGATTCTCTGTGGCAGCTGGCCACCAGTAAAATGACATCTGGACACATCCAATTCTGGTCTGAGCTTTCTGTCTAAATCCTGGACACTGCTATCACTATAGTTCATTCTTATTGAGGAGAAATGTTGTAATTACTGAACATTGCTAGTAGAAGCTCCAAAAAGTGCTGCACATCTTTCAAATGTAAAATAACCCTTCATGTGGCATCTCTACGGCTGCTATTTGTTACCAGAGAAAATTAATTAATGCAAAGATTTACAAAGTCACACAAACATTGCTACTAGAATGTCACATATAAACTCAATACAAGATTAGAAATATATGTATGACACTGTAAAAACTGTCTTTTCAACTTTACATCAAACACATGGCTTTTACTTTTCTCCCATATTTAGGTTAAACAAAAGGCAAAGTAATATCTCTATTGAAGTAATGCCACAATAAGCTGTAAAGTAAAGTACTACGAATACATTCTTACACTTGAGGCATTCACATTGTGACAAAACCTCAACAGAAAAGCATAGGCCAACCTTAAAATATTGTTAGATGTTTAAGAACATCTCTACATTTTGTGCTACGTTCTCCATACTCACCTATTCTACACACATGAAGCCAGCTACAGCCTCGGGCAGTCAACAATCAATGCTCCAAATACGATCACTGATATGAATTTTAATCTTTCTCTTGAAACTGTGTGATTTAACTTTATTTGACTTTTCTCATGAAACTATTCAAGGAAGACTTAAGAAAGACTCAAATCGTGTGGAATCCTGAATTGCCCACTAAGACGTATCAGCAGGGTCTAAAGTACACAGTTGGGTAGAGGTTTTAAATTTCACTGACAATATTTGAACAAGTACTCACATATGGTGGGGTGTCGACGCTGTCGGTGTTGACCACCACTGGAGGGGGGTTGGCCTGCAAGAGACACCAGCAAAGTTATTTCACATTAATCATTTGAAGGCTATTATCAGGAAACCAAAGACATACAGTATTTCACCAAGACGATTGTTACTATAAAACTTAAGAAACACACATATACAGAGAACTGGGATAAACGACTTACTCGTCTCATGTTTTGGTACAGCATGTTGAGTAAATCTGCTACAGATTACCACCACGGAGCGACAGCGTACACCGCATGACATACTGCACAGCCCTTATATTGGACAATACTAAAGTACTACACTGCAAACCGCACACACATACTGTTTCATAAAGCTCTGTTACTGTGCCATACTTTACTAAATTCAGCATTTCAGTACTGCGCCACAAACCCTGTGCTTTAACATGTTAGATCGTACTGTTATGTAGATATTGTACTCTACTACTACTACTACTTGCTGCATGAAGAGTCCTACATTAACATCCAGATGACATCCCTGATCCATCTAATTTTTCTAAATCCATAATGAATTGCAATCTCCCCCTCTCTCCCATGTGCTGTTTTCTCCCTCCTTCCCGCCCTTCCCCTTCTTCTGCTCTAAGCTCAGTCTCCTCTTTCTCCCGGACTTTCTTTTAGAGTTGCGGGATGAGCAGGTCACAGCATCAGATGATTGACATTATCTCTCCTCCTGCTTCCAACGCAAGCACAAAGGACAAACTTCACACAAGCTAATAAATAGCCATAAGGTGTCTTTTTCTCCTTGTATTTGCAAGGTGAGCACCAGCCCCTATCTTATGCCACCTGTCTCCACTGTTTCCCTCGTCTCCTCTTACTTTCTCCCGAGAGAGTATTTAGTGCTCGCCAGTCCAGTGTCTGCCGCTCTAGTCTTCTCCAGCAAACCAGCAATGAGCAAGTTAGTCCATGTAAAAATAATCTGAAGTACCAGCTCTTGTCCCTGCAGCCAGAAAAAGTTCACAAACCAGCTAAGCAAACATCAACCAAGCTAGCCAACCAAATGGACAGTGCACCCGGACTTCACTTCACGGCATCACTGTGCAACAGAGCAGCAAAAGCATCTATCCCGCTACAATCTCTACCTCCCTCATCCCCCCTTTTTTCCGCTCCTTTATCTCCTCTTTCTCACACACACACACACACACACACACACACACACACACACACACACACACACACACACACACACACACACACACACATATATTATCTCACTCCATGTATCTCTCTCTCTCCACCACATGTCAAACTGTCTGTCAGCCAAGCTGACAGGATGCTTGATCCCACACGGGAACAGAAAGAGAAAGAGAGAGAGAGAGAGAGAGGGGGGGGGGGGGGGGGAGATCAGAGGGATTATACAGTACGTATGGTGGGAGGAGTCAAATCTGCGTGCTCAACAAGAGCAATGAGGAGCAGAGGGTGCAGACAGATGCACCCAAACCCCCCAAAACCACAGACATGAGTAAAAAAGATAAAGAAATATGGTGGGAGAACAGAGAAGAATTAAAGGAGGGGTGGGAGTACTACAGCAGAGTATATGGATATTGAGGTGAAAGTAAAGGTTGTGCTGACATCTGCAGCTGTTAGGGTGTGTGTGTGTGTGTGTGTGTGTGTGTGTGTGTGTGTGTGTGTGTGTCTGTGTGTGTGTGTGTGTGTGTGTGTGTTCATGTGAATAAAGGGTAGAAAGGAGAAATACATAGTTACAAGTGGAGGGTGAAGATGATCAATAATGCTTCATACAAAGCAACTCTTTTTATAAATATTCTGACGGGGATAGCACCTGACTCCATGAAACGTTACAATACTACATTCACATATTGTATACTTTCAGCTGAGTCTTTTATATCTCACCTCAAATTGTGCAAATGCTGCACAAAATCGCTCAAGCTATGAGAGCGTGTGGTGGTAAATCTTGCAAAACAAAATGTACTCAAAGTATGAAAAGTACTTATTATGCAGCAGGGTGGTCCCTGTCAGAGCTGGGGACCATTCTGCTGCATACTGCATTCTTACTTTCAATATATATACAGTATATATATATATATATTTTTTATTATTATTCATTATATTTTATAATGATAATTGTAAAAAAAATAAAAAATCTTAACAAATACAGGATACTTTCATCACCTTAGGCCTCTGAAAATCATTCAAATGAAACAACCTGAGTGGGGAAAAAAATCACTGTTCAAAACTCATGTGGGATGTGGGAGACACCAAAAGAACAAACATGCAAATATAAACAAATAAGCACTAACACACAAATACACTAACACACACACCCTTAATCTCCAGACAGTATATTGCTGCTCTATGCAAATGATTGTTAGTTGTTACATAAATGCAGTTACACCGGCTGTGTTATCATAACCTTATGGCCTGGTTCAGTCCAGTACGGCACAGCTTAGAAAGAGTTTCAGAGTATCACTTGTTTGTCTCATCAGGCAAAGAGACAGACAAGTGCTTTCTTTGGATTTCTCATGCTTTGCAAGATTGTTAAATGTTTGAGTGTGTGCACCATCATCATAATTATTCAATTAGCAATTAGCAAAGTATCTAAAGCTTGTTAAATAATACATCAGTGCAATGTGCCATATAGACACTCATACATGCAAGAATATAAAAACATACAAAGTGCAAACAGTAAAAGCCACACATTTGGCAGAATGACGAGTTTATAGAGTTGATCAGCTACTTTAGATTCCATTCATACGGCCAAGCCAGAGGCGAAGACTGGTGCACACACACACACACACACACACACACACACACACACACACAAATACTGCACTTCTAAAATCACTGTCCATTGTCTTCCTAATGTGCAATGAAACTCCATTTGACTAATGAGCTAATGAGATGAAGTGCAACTCAAATCAAATCAGAACGTCCTCGCTAATCACGCTAATCAGACAATCACTAGATAGCAGATGTACTACCCACCCAACATCTAATAACAGGCAGCTGCCATGCTGGATTATAAACTCACTATAGCACAGTTTATACAACACACACGTCCTGTTATTTTGTGAGGAGTTATTTCGATAAACATTTAATTTAACCACAATCTGCCTGGTCTGGGGGAGTCGCAACCTGCACACACTATGAATATCATGTAACTCTGCAGACAGCTCAGAGTGCAGGTTTAACAGCACTGAAGCACTTTAGGCTGTCAGTGCTTCACTTGCAACAGCAGTTTGCCAAATAAATAATCGGAATAAAAGTAATAAAAGTAATAAAAGTACAACACTTAGGGTTTGCTTACAGCGGCCAGTGTACTGTGTAGACGTCTCATCACATGGTGATGGAGATGGTTTGATAGAGACTTTTCTTCCCTTCTCGCTTTGTACCATGAATCCTTTGGCGTCTAATATATCTTGACATATATTGATTCCAGGAGTACTTTGAACATTAATGGAATATGCAATACATTTGGCTACATGTGTGTGTTTTTCTTTCCTCTTTTTGGGAATTTAAGTTTTTGTGAGATGTTTTAACAGTACAGGACGGATTGTCCAACCAACACTTGAACATTACTGAAAGTCTAGTGCTGCCCTGTGATTTTCCTTTTATTTTACTTTGTTACAGTTACAATGTATGGCTTTTTGATTATATATGTGCACTTTGACTTTCCCTCAGCTGACCACCACTCTAACATGGTGGAGGAACCTCCAGGTTAGGGTTATGTATTTTGTACTAAAAGTGTTGAGGAGTTCACCACATTTCCAAGCTTGTACAGCCTGTGTTCTATAACAGTGTGGACTATCTTTTGTTATCAGGAGGTTGATGGTAACATTTTGAAATGCACACATACTGTCCTCTTCAAGGTTCAGTGGCCTAACACTATATCCATCTATCTACTAACCAACCATCCAACCTACCTGCATATTGGCCTGTATTTTTTGAAGGTGATGTATGAGCGGCACATGTGGGGGCGTTTCCATTGAGTGTGCGGTCCAGATATACGTGTCATTGGGCCACGGCCTGCCTGTCTTGCCCTTAGCTTTGCTTTTTGTGGGACTCTTCTTCACACTGTCCCTCAGGTTGGGAAACTTTCCTCTGGAGCCCCTGGTGGCCAGGTTGGTAGGCAGCGTGTTCCACCCAAATCCACCCAGCCCTGAACACAGGGGGAGCTGTGGCGAGTGAAACGGGTGGATGGACAGCGACTGGGAGGCGTGAGGAAGAGCAGGAGGGCAGTGGTGGTGGTGATGGTACTGCTGGAACAACGAGTGGTGACTGGGTGAATGGAGCTGCATCTGCTGCTGCTGTGGGTGGTAGATTTGATGTGTTGATTGTGAAGAAAGCAGGTGACTCGGGGACGCCGGTGGATGGTAGTGTTGCTGGTTCGGAGCATGATGATGCAGCTGATGATGGCTTGGTGACAGGTGAAGCTGGTGGTGGCTTGGCGAGTGCAGTAGGCGATTTGGGGATTGCGGAGCCAGCTGGTAAGTTGGTGATGGTGGAGCTAGCTGATGACTTGGAGATGGTGGTGCTATATGGTAGTAGCTGGGAGAGGGAGAAGGAATCAGAAGTTTTGGCGAATGGCAGACATGTTTCGAGGAATGGGAAAGGTGATTTGGTGAGTGCAGCGGTAAAGGTTGCAGATGGTGATTTGGCGTCTGTATTTGCAGTAAATTCTGGTTATGCTTCGAGTGAGAGTGGCTCTTTCCTGACTTGGCCTTCCCTTTGGCAGATTTGCCCCTAGTGGAGCCACTGCTGGGCTTCTTGGGGCTACAACAGAACTCATGACTGTGGAAATAAGTGGTCATTGCTAGGGATATGTATAAATAAGTCACACAGAGAACTTATTTATCTTCTTATGTAACCCTCACCTAATATAGTCTTCTTTACGGAGATGATAAAAGGGAGTAGCTCCTCATAATCACTTGTGTCCGAATAATGTAGGTCATGGCTCTCCAGAACAACCAATCCTCCTCTGTGTTCAGGACAAAGTTGGTATTCCTGTCGTTTGTCTCAGTGTGTTAAGATCACTGGATTATCAGAATATTTAAAAACAGTTCCTCTTTTGTAGGCATTGTTTCCGTTTCTTCTCCCTTATCCCCTATGGATTAGCCACAGCTAGTCCTGTAAAGCAAAGCATCCTCCTTTAGCGTGATATTTAACACTCCTCTTCTTGGCTTTCTCCCCTCAGGAGCACATTGACCCTCTTACCAGCTCTCAGAGTAACAAGGTCAGAAGTAAAACAAAAAGGTGCGGTCTCAAGAAGAAGCAGAAAGACCCCTTGGACAAGTTGAGCCTCTTTTTTTTTTTAGTCCTGCTTTCTCTCAGGATGTCTCTCTTTCATGCGCTCCAATGGAAGATTTGACTTTCTCATTCCGTGATTGCGTTCCACTTCAATGGTCAGTCATTCAGATTAAATCATATTATCTACCTATGTTGTTGCGCACACCAGCTTTGTATCTGAAGTGTCGGTCGCTCTGTAGACGATGCAGTTCGATTCATATATTCCAAAATTAGTAGACAGTAAAACTGGAGTTATCCGAGATTAGAATCCTATGTTTGATTTCTTTTAGTTTTCAGATTTGTGTTCATTCTTCCGATCCAAAAGGAATAAAGGTTAGAAAAAGTTTCTTTGTTGCCCTTCTTTCATCTTGCCTTGTTCAATCTTTCTGTTATCATGATTTGATATTAGGCCACATCTCTATTCACAATTATCTGTCTCAGCCTCTCTCATCTTTCTGTGCTGCCTCCCTCTCTCAGTGTCTGTCCCTCCTCTCTCTCTCCAACTCTGGCCCCCTCTCTCTCTCTCTCTTTCTCCCTCTCTCTCTTTCCTGGATTAGCCAATTAGGGACTTCCCTGAACTCCTGCACATGACAGCAGCCAGGCATGACTAATCGATAGGCAACTAGGGACAGTGATACAAAGCTCAAAGCTTAGTCAGTGTGTGTGTGTGTGTGTGAGTGTGTGTGTGTGTGTGTGTGTGTGTGTGTGTGTGTGTGTGTGTGTGTGTGTGTGTGTGTGTTGGTGTGCAATGAAAGGAGAGCTATGATTGGTGAAGAGCAGTCTCTTCCATCAACCTTTGTCTTGTTCTTGTAAAGCATCACAAGGCAGGCTGGGTCAGCTGGTATATAGTGTATGAAATGCCTGCTGTGTTTGTGTGTGTGTCCCTCAATGCGTTGGCCTACTTCCTTGTGATAATGTGTGCCTCTCTGCTTGTGTGTGTGTCTCCAAGTTTAATCTGTGTTGGGGTGGCACAGTTTCTTAAAAGTCAACACGGACAGACACACACATACAGTTTAAAACTCCAGGTGTAGTGTAGGTCTCGTGGTGAGATACAGAGGTGGTTCCGTCAAGTCTATTCAGGATCAAAGCTACAATGCAGTAAACAGGGACCTGCCAGTAAACACTGCAAATGTCTCTCCTCTTTTGGTCAAGGAACTACTGAATGGCACTACTGGTTACTATAGAAACTCAATAAATTGAGTAACAACCACATTTTATTAAGTGTATTTATACAGCGACTGTAAAGTATGGAAAGTTTGTATCAAATTTTTTTATCAATTATGTCCTGATCAAACTAAATGTTTTACTGTGAAATGCATCGTCCATTTAATATGTAGTAACTTCGGCTCAATAAAAAATGTGTTTCTTTAGAAAAACTTCGGAAAATGTGGTCATACTTGTAAGACATTTATTTTGTTCTATTAAAACTCAGGTCTTGTACTGGTAATGGAACAAACATATATATATATATATATATATATATATATATATATATATATATATATATACTAAATTGATTAGTAACATTATTATTATTATTATTATTATTATTATTATTATTATTATTATTATTATTATTTTTACCACAAGTCATCAGAGTTTTCCCAAACACAGATAAATCAATTCATTGGTCAGTGTATAAAGTTACACAGAAATGACTTTTAATTATAGCTTCTGGCATCTTACAACTGGTATTTAAGAAGGAACAGCAGTTGCCATTGGTTTGTACAGATCTGAATACACACACACAGCTATCCACTATGAGGTCCAAGCCTCTATAATGTCAGCAAATATATGCCACAGCTCGCCCCAAACCAACCTGATAAGAGGGACAGACAGACAGATGGACAGAAAAGGGACATTAAAAAGCAGTGCCCATGTAGAGTGCACACAAATAGATGGAAAGAATAAAATGGGAAAGAGGGTGAGGGTGGTTGAGAGAAAGGCTGTTATAGCTGCACAGAGTGTGAGAGGCTATGTGTGTGTGTTCCCTGTGTAAAGTGCTGCTAGCGCTGCAGGCTAACTGCTCAGTCAGGAGAGGATGAGCAAGGAGAATAGGCTGTTAGCATCACAGTGCTAGATGAAGCCCACACTAATATATCACTGGAGGGCAGGGTAGGAAGGGTGGGATATGGTGAGGAATGGATGAAGACAAGAGAGGAAACAAAGATTGGGGAGTTAAAAGGAGTAAAGGGTTAACTCAGGGTTTGAGTTTTAGTTTAGTAGAATACTGTAGTCTTATCAAGCAAAATCATGATGATCTATCAACCAATTTCAGTGTCTGCTACGATTGCTATATCCAAAGGAGTGATAACTAGAAACATTACATTCATTACATTAATATTGTTATGTATGAAAAACATCTGAGTAAGCGTTCTCCACTCACTTTTGACACGGCTCTTAGAAGAATTCTTAAGAAACACATCAAATTAGTCTATCGAGCGAGACATCATCAATTATGTTAAAGGACTTGCTTCATTGAATCCTTGCTTTATGTTCTGGTTCAGACTGACCCGATGATACAAATCCAGGAAAAACATCTTAATTTATTGAGCGTCAAACCTTTTCTGCTCCACTTAATTAGCGTAATGGGTATTTAATTCGTTTAGTGAACACGCACACATATAAATCGTCGCAGGTCAGTCTGACTCAGACGAGCTGCTGAATACGGTAAAAAGTGAAGTAGTGCCATACCCACCAGAAAACACCGCTGGTCTCATGCGGTTGGCTATAAGTCTTTTTTTTAATAGCAAAATATATCAAGTGAGAAACCCATCTAGGATTAAATTTCAGACAATGCAATCCCATTAGTCTAACCTTTAGTCCAGCATTTCTTAGCTATACCTCTAATGAAATGATTATTACTCCTTATCTCTAAACTCCTTAGCATTTATCTCAAAAGATATGTGACTATGCAAGCAGAATTAATGATCATTAAAAGTATTCAATGGGTAAAAGAGACATGTAACAGGAAATAACATCTTGGGCAGGGGCTGAAGTGATTTGCTAGAAAGACTTGAATAAAATCAGTTTTTTTCCCCCACAAGTCAAACTGTCTGCAGAGACAAGGTTGTGATACTACACGTCACCAGCAGGGGGCCTCCAACTCCACAGACACATCTGATGGGAGACGCATACACAGATATGATGACACTACTCTACAGCACTGGTCCCTCGTCATCACTGAGATATTTGTTTCGGTTGTCTGATATTATCAGCACTGATTGACAGCATGTGTGATATCGCACAAAGACATCTCACATCATTGTCTACCAGAATACTAGAAGAGATTAAAAATGGTAGTGGGAAACAAATGCACACAGGGGAAGGGGGGTTAAATCCAGTTTGAGTTTATACACTCAATCATGGCACAAAATATGGTCGACAGCATAATAACTAAATTATTTTTGAAGCTGCTGTTTCTTTGCTTATTTGACACCAATGAGTACTTTACGTATTTCTGGCTAGTATTTAAAAAGATGTCCACTCCACCGTGACGTTATTTTAAATTCACTGATGTCATGAGGGAAACTACTAATATTGTATCCCAGTGTAATTGTATAGTATGAATAGTCCAATCCTTAAGAATGACTAAGTAAATAACTCAGCTAAGTGTTCAGCTCTATTAATATTTAAAAAATACAAACAGTTTTTCCTTTTCCTCTTTGAACTGAACTGAATGTATACTAAGATGGAGACTGAATAGCTGCAGATCCTCTGAAGATGTGACTGAGATCTTCCTTATCATATATCACACCTGCAATCACACACAACATGGTAGAATAAATCAGTATTATTTATTTACAGAGTCTGTCATGAGGATTTGTTTTGGCATGAGATTGGGAGGTTATGTTGTGTTGTGAAAGGCAACATTATTACACAACTAAACTTTTATTGTCAAAAATAATTGGGAAGAAATGTCAATTTGGATCTTTGGCATTACAATTAAAGCTGCACTAATTATTCTGTTTCTATGTATTCTGTTGTAAATACACAGAGAGGATTGTTAACAATTGCTGATCTAAGCCTCCAACAGAGATATTAAATCAAAACAAATCAAAAAATCATTACACATTTGTCTCAGTGGGCTTTACAGCCTATGACTTCCTCTGTCCATAGACCCACGCACCGCACAAGAAAAAACTCCCTAAAAAAACCCCACAATTAAAGGGGGAAAAATGAGATTAGCATTCTAAGGAGTCGTGTTTCTGAGCACCTGACAAATCAAAGTCCAATACTCGTTTATCTTTTAGTGTTGGTTTAACTTGGTTTTCTTGTTTGCTGGATTCAGCTGCACACTACTACTTTATATGAAGGTTTGAAGAGAGCCATAAGACTCAAAATATGTGTCACAGTCCATTGAAGGTCATTTTAGTTCAAATGACCTTGCAGCCCTACACAGCATTTAGCTCCTTTCAGTCCCTTGTTTTGATCAATTCAAACATTTAAAGGTGCACTGCGTGGAACCACTTGTTGAAAAACTCCATGGTGCTACTAGAGGTCAAACTCTCCACATAGTACCTTTAAAAAGAGCGATAGCCGTATTTGTTTATTTGTCAATTTTCAGATTTCTGATTTCAGATTGTCCGTTCGCGAGTGAGGGGACGATGGAGCGAGAGATTGGCCTGGAGGCCTGGAGGATCGAAGCAGCGGGGGGCGGTACTACAGTCACTTTACCGCACCGTTGTGACGAAAAGAGAGCTGAGCCAGAAGGCAAAGCTCTTAATATACCTGTCGATCTTCGTTCCTACCCTCACCTATGGTCATGAAGGCTGGATCATGACTGAAAGAACAAGATCACGGGTACAAGCGGCCGAAATGGGTTTTCTCAGACGGGTAGCTGACTTCTCCCTAAGAGATAGGGTGAGAAGCTCAGCCATCCGTGAGAGACTCGGAGTAGAGCCGCTGCTCCTTTACGTTGAAAGGAGCCAGTTGAGGTGGTTCAGGCATCTAGTAAGGATGCCACCTGGGCGCCTCCCTAGGGAGGTGTTCCAGGCACGTCCAGCTGGGAGGAGAGTGGAGAGATTATATCTCCTCACTGGCCTGGGAACGCCTCGGGATCCCCCAGTCGGAGCTGGAGGATGTGGCCCGGAGAAGGGAAGATTGGGGTTCCTTACTGGACCTGCTGCCCCCGCGACTCGATCCCGGATAAGCGGTGGACGATGGATGGATGGATTGTCCATACACCAAAAACAAAACGATCTGGGTGAATACTCTGTGTCCACAGTGTATCAGTAGAGGGTTTTGGAATGTGGTTGTTTTTTTTTACATCAAAGGGTTAACTATATGCAATCAGTCCACATAAGGGTCCAAGGCGTCTTGGGTCCCACGAATAACACTGTCCCAAATACTGCACAGTAGATTTGGTTGCTAAGTAGTAGAATATGTGTGGAAATCCTAATTTGGGTTCCCAGTTACTACACAAGTATTTTCAACTTCCGTAAAAGAGCATCATAAAAAGATCTGTTGAGTGGAGTTCTTGCCGTCTGTGTGGGCAAACAAACAGATGTTTTTACTGTTATATGTCAAAACCCAAGAATCCTGCACACTGTCGATCCCTTGTACTCTTTTCTTAACACTTTGATTGGGTAAATCAAATCTATCTGTAGGCCCATTTTATAAAAGACCCTTATAAGATTGTCCTTTTAAGTAAGATAAATCTCTGTTTCTTTAACAGTCAATGAACTGCAATCCAATGCCATCTGTAATTATTCCAAACACCTTAAGCAGCTATTATATGCTGTAATGGGACCTGAGAGTTAGTAGTGGGGTCAACAAGGGGAGTCTTCAACACTCAGAGCTCAGATGACCCTCTCACACTGATCAGGAAGCTATCCTCCTTGTGTGGCTGTTGGGTAAGATTCCTTCCTCAGGTCAGGACACTCGGTTCAACAGTAACCGAGTGGCTCATTCACCGTGGAGTTCATACTACAATACTCTCTCTTTTCTCATCTATCTGTGTCACCCTCTGCCTCTTGCTCTTTCTGGTGAAACCCTAGCTTGTCACTCCAACTGCGAGTCAAAGAATCAGAGAGCAGTAATGTCTTCTCTGTAATGGTATTCCATGTTACGGATATGGTCTTATGTATGAATTTGCCACGGCCTCTTTCTATCTAGGTGTCTGCTGTGTCTGCCGGCCTCAAGATCTCTTCCTCCATGACTTAATTAGACCAAGGAGCTCCAACCACCACTGCAACTCTACAAAATGTGACTATAGGGACTCACTTCCAATACTGTTGGACCTAATTAGAAAGAGGTTGCTCATTAATTCCACCTCCAGTTCAATAAATTTTTAACTATAACACAATAGGTTGTCCACAGAATTGACAATGATGAAAATAAGACAAGGGCTGCCACTGATGATTACTGTCTCGATTAATCATTTAGCTCAAATTTAACAAAAAGTTGTGAATAATAGCAACAATTTTGCAGAGTCCATGGTGACATTAATTATTATCCAAGCAAATGTCCTAAACTCAAACCTATGAAGTTTAGTAAGCATAAAATCACACATTTAAAGGGCTATTTTGCCGATTTTTAACCAGCTCTGTGTCATCGCAGTCAGGAACGGTTCCCTCCTCCTTGAGCTACTGGCCGTGCTAACGTTCACTTGTGTCACAGGATGCCAGAAGAATCACATCTCATTAAACTTTCATTTTAATTAGGAAACACATTGATTGGTCTACGAGGAGGCACAACGATTACAGGCCAAGAGGGACAGCATCACTTACATGGGACAAAGTTTGCTGTTGTCTTGTATTCTTTGTGTAACGACGGCTTCTCCAATTAAAATCAGTGTGTTAATGAGCCTGTTAATTACTGCAACACATCCATGTGTGACTGCATGACAAAAGTACTAATATCGCTCTGCCTGGTAAAATCACACAAGCAGACAATGTTGCTGTCATCGTCATTTATATCCAGTTAAGTTTTCCTGTGGCAGCAGTGAATGGATCAAGACTTCAGTAGTGTCAAACCATTCCACACTAATTACAGGAGGATAGATGGAGCTGTCATTATGTTGTGCTCAGCCTCATTAGTCAGTGGTCATATTAAGTGATTGCTCGTGGTCAGCAAAACTGCATTGATTATATCATCAGAGATGGAGAACAGGCTGGAGGTAGGAGACTGATGGAGAGGGAGGAGAGAGAGTGTGTCTGTGTGGAGACGTGTGTCTGTGTGTGTGTGTGTGTGTGTGTGTGTGTGTGTGTGGGAGAGAGCCGATATGCAAGCTTCATCCCACACACAGAAGGTGATGCAACACTTCACACACTCTCAAGCACCACAAATCTAATGCATTACTCACTGCTGCAATACAATGTGTGTGTGTGTGTGTGTGTGTGTGTGTGTGTGTGTGTGTGTGTGTGTGTGTGTGTGTGTGTGTGTATGTGTGTGTGCAAAGAAATTAGGGAGTATATTAAGATTTTAAGTTTACACTCATCTACACTTTTCTTTCTCCTTAACTCTCTCTTTCTCTCTCTCTCTCTCTCTCACTCACACACACACACACACACACACACACACACACACACACACGCACACACACACACATCAACATGCCACACTCCGTTTGGTGATCAGCAGCATCACACAACTGACGTCGTCCACAGTGTTGGCGAGCATCAGAGAAGGAGTTCATTGGATACCATGGGCGATGGTGGTCCGGGTTGTAAACGATTTGCAGTAGCCCCTCCCACTGATGACACCCCCTACATACTATTAGGATTTATTGAAAAGATGAACACCTCTTGTTCTCAAATGTATTTGATGATGATTGATTTGTGAGTAAATGTGTAACATGCAGCAACACACAACAAGTAAGTTCTCATGTGGGTAGTACGCGTTAGTCATGCAAAGGTTTCAAACAAGCCTGAACATGTTAATATTTCCAAGTCATTGGTTTTAACCTTCAAGCTGCTCCAATATTTATTTCCCTATAATATGAGTGCAGCCCTGCCATGGTAGCATATGAATAAGCACCGATTGTGTCCAGTTCTGTGGTGAATAAATACCAAACCTTTGTTTTACTCCTTCTCCCATATTTGTCTCCTTTTTGTAAATAAATGTCTTTCCCTTAACCTAACTCCTTCACTGAAGCACTGCTCAACTTCTATGCGGCGATGATGTATAGTTTCTAAAGTGCGCAAAAAATATTGCGGGAGGTGAAGATTTGCAGTTATGGTGTGAAGATTTACACAAATAGAAGCCTGACTTTGGTCTGTTACATACAGCCCACTCAGTAACAGATTATCTATTCAAAAATAATGTGGTAGAAGCTGTGATTAAGTTTCATAGTGTTTAGGTATAAGTGGGCGCAGTATCTGACTCACGACAAATGCACCTAAACATGACTTTTTCACCTCTGGAGCAACAATGAAAGTTTCCCTGGGCAAGCAGAAGGATAATCAGCCACTCTCTACAGGAGCGGGGAGTGTAGGTTGAACTCTGCTGAACACTTTGCATTATGGGTTGAGAGTGTTAATGACGTGGCTCCTGCCACATTTTACATTTTACACTGTATGAGTATGTTTGTATCACAACTTTCCCATTTATCTAATATATTTGAACACTTCTTCTAACCTTTCTGTGTAATTGGTAATGAATGAAAGGAGTAATACCAGTCTCGCTTACTTACTGATATTGACACTATTACTAAAGTCATAACCAATCCTAATAAAATAATCCATTAACTGAGTCTGTCAGTGACTTGATCGGTGCTCTTTATGTTGATGGCTACATTAAGCAGGTAATGTGCATGATATATTCACATTGCCCACTTTGAGCTAATAAGCTATCCGATTACTCTCACAGCCCCAATCAATGTCTTATTCTCTCTCTAACTTTCTATCCCTCCATCTCTCCAGCTCTGTCCATCCCTCTCTACCTCCATTTCCTGTGACCACTAAACACCTCTTTAAGGCTTTTAGAGTTCTTTCTGAAGAGCCAAGATGACTTTCATACCTCTGCTGTACTACTCATCAATTATACAGAGACAGGATGGGGGCTAGGGGAGAGGGCCACTGTTTGAGTTGGGTTAACCCTTTATCTGTGTTGATTCAGAGTGATGAACTCAGGTGAAGAAACCGTATGAGATCTAAAACACGTACATAAGATGTGGAGCTTTGCTAAGCTGCTCCAAAACAAAATACATTCTGTATTCTGCTCAGCAGAGAGATGGTACAAAAATACTTTGAGTAATGTATTGGGCTCTAACAGTAGATAATCACAAACACTTAATGATGACACTATCAAAAGACAACCCAGAGTCAACACTGGAGCAACTGAAACATACAGATTGACTCGGGGATAATAGAAGGCGTGAAAACTATTATGTTCAGCAAGGAAGAGATTTTGCAATTAAGTGCTTTCCGGTGAGATATAGTACAAGGATATGTCTGGACTCTAAACCATGGACGTGTGGTCATCATGAAAAGTAAAAAAACTAATAACAATAAATGTATATTTGTGCACTGGTCTGTGCTATAACTGCATTTACTGTATGATTCCAATAGTTTTGATAATTCTTATAGTCAAAATCGCTGAATTTACGTATTCTCTGTTACAGGAGAGATGCGAGCTGAGGCAGCGACGAGCTGAGCCTCCCCTCGGATTGCGCAATCCCTTGCAAACTAGGTTGAGCGCATGCATTTGGCGCGTGCCCGTTACTATCTCTCTGTATGTCGCCAATATAATGTTTACATACACTTTTATTATGCGTACAGACTTTCCATAGTCCAGTTAATGTATGTAATGTATGTGTAACATATTTAGTCTTGCTGATGTGACATAAAACCACAGTGAGAAGACACCAGGTGAGGCAGACAGTACTCTGCCGCACTGAAGAGTGCGCACGTGAGCCCAATACATGTACCTCTCTGAGCCGCTATAAATGTAACATACGTTTTTGGCCAAATATGTACCTTACCTGTGTGTGTATAAAGAATGCTGATATCAGATATGAAAAATAAACAGTAGTCAATGTTCATGCTGCCAAGAAAATGGTGAATAAGCTACTCAGTTGGGTTCATATATTTGCAAATCTGACTGAAAGAGTTAGTGCCACTAAACATGATCCAGATGTGTGTGTGTGGTGTGTGTGTGTGTGTGTGTGTGTGTGTGTGTGTGTGTGTGTGTGTGTGTGTGTGTGTGTGTGTACAGGTGAACAATGCTGCAATATTTTTGATTAGTCTTATACGGCCAAATCAGCAGATCCAAACCACTTCCATCAAACAGTAAAAAGAAACAGTCTCTCACTCTCCTGCATCAACAGTGCCAACAGCTGTGTGTGTGTGTGTGTGTGTGTGTGTGTGTGAGTGTAGTATAATGGCCTATCAGTCATGCAGTAAGTGCCTTGGACAGGAAAATGGCAACACCTTGGGAAAACACTGGCCAATATGATTACTGCAAGGCGGGGTGGGTTAACTTTTTCCATGAGCTGCTGTGCTATAAATCTGCAGGCAACTGTAAAAGTGCTGCAGGGTTGAACATTGTGAGTGGCGCCCCGTCCACTCAGGAGTTGAAATCAATAATGCAGGTTTGGATCCAGAGACATTACTGCATTTTGTCATCTGCAGTACAAAAAGTATTTAATTGTTTGTGCAACAGTAAGAAATGTATTGTTATGCATTTCTATCATTCAGACAGGGAAGTGGCCAAAAGAAAAAATAAATGTATGCTCTTCCTGGGGTTGAAAAATGTTTTAAGACAAGTCCAATACAATAAAGTGCGATGGTTTCACGTTTAGCGAATAAATCACGATGAAGCATTTAACATTACTGAAGCTTTTGCTTCACAGAAGAGGCAAAAACAAATGTCAGAGACAAAAACTTCAGCTATATGTTGATCAAGAAGTAGATTGTAATGCAATAAAATGCAATATGTCCACATCATCTCCATTCATTTCACAGGAGCTCTTCTAATAACGACTTCTCCTGCACCCTCTTCTTCTGCAATGGCTTAATAGCACCCGATTGGAAAACTAGCGCCACTTACTGTTTATGTCAATGCAACTCCTCATAATCCCCATTTTATTTGAATGACTTGTAAATTCAATTAAAGTGTGCGCTACATTTGGAGGGGAAGTCATATGAACCAGAAATTCTTATGACAAAAAATTCTCAGAAACAAATCTGCGGCCACCAAAAAGTCTGTAAATAAAATATAAGCTATAATACTGAATTACGACGTATCTCTCCATAACAGTGATCTTTTTTATTCTAAACTCTTAATTCCAAAGATTGTTACATGCTTTTCAATATGCTTTAGTGAGCCAGTATCTCAAGGTGGAAAAGGCCATTAAATTAGGGCTCTACTTTTAGGCAACTGGGTGCTAACTCATAAGCACACAGTCCAAAAAACAAATTGTTCTTACAATTTTGTTCACCAGTTGCCACACCAAGCAAAAATTAAGCTGAAGCAGGGTGTATACACTGTTCAGAGGAATCCAGTATCAGCAGGTGAAGCTTGGATGGGAATCAATAGTGGCCGATCAGCTCACAGCAGCAGCTTCCAAAAGGGCCAATACATCAGGCCAGCTTCTCCTTAGAAGTGCAGAGTGCCAATTACATCATCCTAAATATAAGCATCTAATATTAATATCAAGATCCCCAAATTATCGTTCAAGGCCAGATGGTGCGCATTTTAAGAGCACATAATACAAGTGAAAAAGTCAAAACTTGAACATGAAGCAAACCTTACATGAAAGGGAAGTATGTGTCTCAGCAGCTGAATGTGAAGAATCAGAACAGAGTAAGGGGGCTTTGATGCATGATTGTAATAATGGAAGTGGCAGAGGAATCTCGCAGCATCTGTCAACCTCGGAGGGGCCACATGTTTAGATGATTATCAAGTAAAGTAAGTAGCGCTCCTGCCCTGCTGTGTCCTGCATTTGGATTGACTTGGATATTAGTTAATTGATTTCTGCAAGCTGCTGGTGTGATGACTCAAGTTAGTTAACACCAATGTTATTGACCAGTTCTGTCAGCGCTATGTGTCCTGTGTGTTTGACATAGACATACTGGGGACAAACTGACTACATTACAATGAATTGGCGTAGATAATGGACCTTTATACTTGACACAAGGAGATGAGTCGGTTTTAACTGTATTCTCCTTATATAACCCTTATAGTTAAAGTTCTATTTTTTCTCATCTCATTGCTCAATATTAGACTACTGCTGTGCAATCACCACGTTTATGTTCTTTCATTTACTTTTATAGAACGATAGCAGTGGAGATGTTCTTTCTGTGTGTTATTAAAAAAGACTGCGTGGTCTTTTTCCAACTTTGATATTAATGTTCTCAACTAAATTTATAGGAAAAGCTCAAACTGACCAGTCACCACATAATATATATAGAGGCCGTGGCTGTAGTTACATTTTTGAGTATGCGCACATGAGCTGTGGCGTAGCTACGTGTGCTATTTGCGTAGGCTCAGTAGCTATGTCGCATCTTAACACAGAACTATAAATCCAACTCAATCCAAAACATTTGCTTCACATTATAGTTCAAGGAGATGTAAAGCCACGTTATCTAGAAACAATTGGGATTCCTATGGCTCGTGCCAAAATATATCAAAGGAACCATATAAACATGGTACTGCTTTTGATTTCAATGTGGACATCTAGTGCCACTGGACTACTCAGCAAAATGATAGCTTTGCCATGGCAACATACCAGCTCTCTGGGTCTCATACACTAAGCCAGGACTATTTTGTTAACATTATCATATATCTCAAACCCTTAACAGAGAGCTGCTTCAACTTCAATTTAAAACCTGCTGCTGCCCCAGACTGCCTCCCGGTTTTGGCTAAGAAACTGAAAATAGAGAATGTTTACTAATGTAGTGACCAGCCCCATGTTGTGCACCCCCACACGCACACACACACACACACACACACACACACACACACACACACATGCACACACACACACACACACACACACACACACACACACACACACACACACACACACACACACACACACACACACACAAAACAAAAGCCCAGGTTAAGTTACATGCTTCCCACCCTGATCCCCTACCACCCCTCAAGCACAAAGCACACACACCCACACACAGGGGGTGTGACGTGTGTTACCTGGCTCGCATTGATACAGTCCGTGAAGGCACTCCTCCTGGAGAAGAACGTAAGGAGCTGCTGCCAGCGAGAGGAGGAGGTGGAGGGGGAGGAGGAGGCGGGAGAAGAGGTGGAGGGGGAGGAGGTGTGGGGAGGTGCGAGCTCTTCCGAGGAGATGCGCTTGGGCCCCATCTTCTGTTTGACTCCTGGACCCACCCCTTGACCCCCGGACGACCCGCCCACCCTCCCACTGCGGGGGTACAGGGTGTTGTTGCCGAAAATATAGTTCATCGTCTCTGCTGTCTGCTCTTCCCTCAGAAACACAAGATATATTTCATGTTGTAGAGCTTCTCCACTGCTTCATCTCAAATGTCTCTCCTTTATAGCTTTCTCTCTTAAGGTGTTGCTGTCAAACACACAAGTCGAGCGCTTCTGTATTTTCTGTCACTAGTTTCTGCTGCAGATAATGTGGCTATTTTTCATCTTCTCTTCTCAGTTTTCTCTTATTATTACCTCTTTTGTTTCCTTTTCTCTTCTTCAGCTCCCTCAGGAGTAAGAGAGCAGCTGGCAGATGGAGAAATGAGGAGGAGGAGGAGGAGGAGGAGGGGCTGGAGGAGGAGTTGAGGGAGGAGGTAAAAAGTACAGAGCAGGTAGACAGAGTCCTCTTAGAGTTAGAGAAAAAGTCGGTCCGTCAGGGTCTTGGTACATCCATTCGTCAGTCCATCTGCCCATCTGTCTTTGTTGTCCATCCATTTGTCCGTCATCCCGTCGTACAGCCTGGAGAAATGTCCAACATCCACATCTCTGATAGTCCAAAATCCCCTCTCTTCAACTCCTTCCTTTCCTCTCCTCTCTTCAGAGAGAGTGAGAGTGAGAGGGAGCGTGGGCCAGGCAACGACAGGATATGAGGATTGATTATTTAAAAGGGGTTCACTCTTTTTCTCTGTCTTTCTCCACCCCACCTCTTCCTCCCTCCCTCCTTCCTTCTCTCTAGTCCAAGGAGATGACCAGTCAATCTCTCCTCTGTCACTGTGCGCGCTCCCATTAAATATGGAAGGAAGTAGGGAGGGAGGGATGGGAGGCTGGATGGATGGATGAAAGGAAGGAGGTGGAAGGACGCAGGCGAGGAGGAGAGCATCTGAAGTAGGAGGATGGCTGGAAGAATCACTCTGTAACTCTTCTGTTTCTCCTCTCCTCCCTCCTACATCTGTGATGTAGCTCCAAGTCTCACTCTCTCTTCTCGTCGTCGCTCACTCATACAGTACACTATTCAGTCTCTCTTTATCTCCCTCTCTTTTCTATCTATGACCCTGATCTCCAGTCTCTATGTCTGTTGTCTCGTCGGCCTCTGTCCTAGATAGCCCTATTCTCTAGGGCTCGTCTATCGCCACTCTGCTTCGCTCTCTCTAGTCATCTCTCTTCACTCCTCTCCTCCTCCCTTCTCTCTACTCTCTCTCTCTCTCTCATTCTCCACTCTCTTACCTCTCCAACTCTACTTTAACTCCTAACTTACTCTCTATCCCTACTTCTCTTACACTCTGCTACTCACTCTTACTCTCTCTACTCCTCTCTCTCCTCTCCCTAACTCTCTAACTCTCTCTACTCTCGCAACCTCCTACTCTCTCTCTCCATCTCTCTCTCTCTCCCTCTCCTCCCTCTCTCTCTCTCCCTCCTCCCTCGCTCCTCCTCTCCTCCTCTCTCCCTTCCCTCTCTCTCTCTTCTCTCTCTCTCTCTCTCTCTCTCCCTCTCTCTCTCCTCCTCTCTCTCTCTCTCTCTCTCTCTCTCTCTTCTCTCTCTCTCTCTCTCTCTCTCCTCTCTCTCTCTCCTCTCTCTCTCTCTCTCTTCTCTACTCTCTCTCTCTCTCTCTCTCTCAGCAAATTGTCTTTTCCAGTCTTTTATTGGCGCTGCAACCTGACGCCCCCCTCTCTCTCAGACATCATTACTGGTACAAGCCACGCCCCTACATTCCAGCCAGCCAATGATATGACACAACCCCCCCCCCACACAAACACACACACACACACTCCAAATACACACACACACATAAACATGCATGCATGCTCACACAAACATTTGCAATGATGCCTGTTGCAGGTTGAGGAGGAGATGAGGTAGAAAACAGCTAAATGCCACAGAAGTAGAAATTGGATGCTTGTGGTGACTAGACAGATAACAACATAAGTGTGTTTGTGTGTGTGTAGGTGCACTCAGGTGAGTACACTTGAGAGTGTATGTGTGGAAAAGAAAGAAAGAGAGAGAAGCAAGAGTGAAATAAAAGACGGACGTTCACCGAGTTTCACCCATTACCAACAATTCACACTAAAGCACTGTACCAACAAGTATTTATGTGCGTGCGACTGCATGCATCAGTTGATAGGTTTGTTGTTTATACATGTGGTTATGCATATGTGTGTGTGTGTGCGGTAGAAAGAGCTTCTCCTGAGGCTGTTTGTGGACACTGCAGCACCCAGCGCTCCCACACACTCACTAACGCTTGCTCACACACACACACACACACACACACACACACACACACACACACACACACACACATACACACACACACATACACACACACACACACACACACACACACACACACACACACGTGCAGACATACAAGCATAGCGCATGACTCCAGAATGGAAAAACAACAGGCTGTTGCTGGGCACTGACTGACATTACAAAAAAGAAAAGACAGGGGAAAGAAGAGGAGAAAGAGACCACCGGACTAGCAAGTGTCCCTCAAGCATTAAAGGCCGAGAGGCTTTAGCATGCAGTAAATTAGCAAGCACGTCCAGGCCAAAGGCTAGCTATCTTCATCAGGCAGTTAACTCAGAGTGGCCTGAGCTGCAATTACTAGCTCACTAGCCACAAACTAAATAAAGCTATTGCCAGCAGTATCCCCTCGCATCTGAGGTGGACAGCTAGCCGACACAGCTATCTTAGCCTCCCTGAGGATTAGCTACAGGTGGAGCAGGACCCCAGTCACAACTTCTTCCTGTGTTTCCTTGGGAACTGTATCTATGGCAACAGCTTTCCGAGCCCTGAAAAGCACCTGGTACTGGCTGACTAATGTGTTGTTTGTTAAGATTTGAAATGATAGTCAGTGAGATTTCTTATGTTTCTTTTGTTTAAGGAACCTAATATGAAGAAAGCTGACTCATATGTGACAGGGAAATAGAGTGGGTGAGAGTGATTCTCAGAGAAGTGACCCCCTTATCAGGCATGAATCGCCTTCGCAAGAGGCTTCTGTGACTAACACTTAACAGTTTGAATATGAAAAAGCTACAGACCGGCTGAACTGCTACAAGAATACAAAGACTGCAGATATTAGTCCTTATTCATAAACCTGCATTCAATTCTTCCAATGGCAAGAATGAAGGAACTCCACTGGTTTCTCACTTGATTTATTACCTCAGTATTAATTTTCCTGATGAGTTTATGGTCTCAATCGCTAGATTCAAGTCTTGTCCAACATGGTGATCATTTTGTAAATAATGGTCCCACTTCGAGTAAAACAGAAAATAAAGCAGTGTATGCTTGTAAGTCAACGGTAACATTTTGGTCAGCTAAAAATGTCTTGTTCAGTGTTTGGTTGTACTTAGCCCCAGTGTCACTGCTGGTTCCAGCAACAGCCAAAATGCCAAACTTGAGGCTTTAAAAATATAGTCCCCAAACCAATGAGTGACGTCACAGTGACTATGCCCACTTCTTATACAGTCTATAAACTAACATATTAGAAGCTGAAAGGTGAAAAGTAAGCAGTTCAAAAAAGTCATCACCATTCATCCTCAGGGAGACATGAATGTCTGAACCAAATTGTATGGCAATTCATCCACTAGTTGTTGAGACATTCAACTAAAAAAAAAGAATTGTTAGATACAGTCTGGACCAAAGTGGAGGACTGACCGCTGACATGGCTCTTTCTAAAACCAACAGATATGCAGTGAGATAACTAAAGTACAGAACACAGCACTGAAGCAACCTGAGCTTCTCTCCCACGATCAGTAAGGATAGAGTAAGACATCACTCATGTTGCTCGCAGTGTAAAACGCCCAGTAAGAAACTATCACCGTAGCTAGCATAAATAACAACTGGAACCATATCATTAGCATCTGCCAGTCATTCTCTACAGCGAGCATGTGGGCAGCCACCACGACTAAAAATACAATACACTGGCATGTTAGCTGACACAGCAACAATTCAGTGACACACTGCTATATCACAACAAACCCTGTCTTCCTGTGCCTCTCTCTTTCACTTTTTCCTTCTCTCTCTCTCTCTCTCTCTCTCTCTCTCTCTCTCTCTCTCTCTCTCTCTCTCTCTCTCTCTCTCTCCTCAGTCAAATGTCAGCCAGTGAATGTCGACTGTATTAATATTTCAGGACCAATTAAATAAAAGCACACATCATGCATGTTTAATGTCCAACTGCTGAGAAAGCCAACTTTGCCCTTCCATCATCTACAGGTAGGCCATGCTGGTGATAAATAGCCTAGCATACAAATGCTGTGTTCACTTACAAATGATTTACTACTCTCACCACAGATTGACACACAACCTATTGTGGATACCAGTTCAGCAACCAATAACCCAATAACAATGCTGTTATGTATGTTTTAGCAGTAATACAGACTGGAGGCTTCATCCCTACTGCTGTTAGCAGTGTATGTAGGCTACTTGTATAAAAAGAAGTTATTAGTTCAGAAGTAGCACAATCTTAAGTATTAACATATTTGGTAAACAAGTATTTTTCGGTGGCCATGTAATTTGTACTTCTGTTGTCCTGTCACTTTGTGCTCACCTTTAACTGTAATATGGCTCTCAATAAAATCCTCATAAATATCAGCTTTTTGCTGTCAACAACCATAAAGGAACGCTGGTGCAGCCAGAAGCACTGTAATCTAGACGCTACGCAGATCTATACTGCGGTCTATTCCAGTGGTTCCTAACCATTTTGGCTCCCCCCCAGCCCTTCCATTAGATCCCTTTCAGATTCTGGTAAGGACCATTTTGAAAAGATATGTCAAGCTCCCCTGGTAAATAACGGGGATATAGAGAAATCTCAATCCCAATAGGCCAGATCAAATATTCACATCGTGTCTGAGGGTGGGCTGGGTTTTTGTCTTAGCTCTGCAGCATGATATTCTTTGAACAATATGTTTTATAATGACAACAGATCAAATTACTTTGTGTAATGTGAAAGGGGTCGTTTGTAGTGATGAACCCACAGAGAATTACCATCAAATTATGCATCTCCACGGAGCTTAATAGAACGTTTCAGCTCATTGTCTGTTTAGCAGCTACTTTACTGTTTTGGTTCACTTTCATTTATCTCATAGCATCTTTTCTGGCTGCAGCAGGCAATACACTAGCTGCTCAACACCAAACTGCAGACAGACACATGTAGCAACCAGCTGGTGAACATAATGGAGCATTCTGCAGCTAAAGAGCCAGAGGGAGATCAAAACACAGCTAAAAGGAGACTGCATACTAAACTTACATCCACCGGGTGGCCAGAAACATGACTCTAAATAAAAGCTAATGTTACTCTGCAACTACTGGCAGTTGTTGCAGGTTTTCACATCCGAAATGTATTTCAGGTTTAATGTCTGAAATGTATTTAACTCCAAAGATATGCTGCAAAAGGCAACACTAGATGCCCCGCCATCTTTGCTCTACTGTAAGGGTGATTACTGATGGAAAGTTGCATTATTTAGCTCTAAATAACTAAGCTACTCAGTTCCTCAAGGGTCAGCTCAACCTAGCTCTATGCTGTTGTCAGCAGCCCTATAGCCTGTGGTCAGTCAGTCGGCTGGTTGGTCAGTCCACAAAAATGTCCGCCATAGGAGGGTGAAATTTGCCATGGATGTCAAGTTTTTGTGAGGTAATGTGTGTGTGTGTGTGTGTGTGTGTAAATGCATGAACGCGTAGATGCATGCGTGTTGTCGCATCGCTTCTTTTATTAAACATTAAAAACTTGGGTTCAAGCCCGATCGCCCCCTTAAAGTAGACAATATAATCCTGACAGTACGTTTTTAAGAACAATCGTAATCAAGGAGAATTGTTAAAAAAGAAGCGTTTATTGTATGCACATGTACAGTATCTGGTTTAAATGTTTATTCAGCCCCGTGGCCTTCCATACTGCGGGAGTAACTATACACCTGTAAGACATTACAGTAAGTGCTGAGTTAAGGTTTACTGACTTGTAATTTCAATGACTGTATCAGCAGGAGGGGAAAGAGATTCATCGAGGAGTGGTTTGGCTGACTGACAGGTTGATTAGCATCCTGCAACAAATCTGCTCTGTGTCTGTCTGCCTGTAATTCTCTCTTCATCCCATCTCTTGCCGCTGCCTGATCCTCTCTGTCTTTCCTTCCTTCCTAATGATCTGCATTAGCTTAATGACTAAGAGCCACTAAGGTTTCTGCGTGGCCCATGTGTGTCTTACTGTTGTGTGTTATAAAAAGACAGCAAGTGACTTTTTTTTTAACTGTTTCTTCAGACTCCGCAGTAGATATAAATTCTGCCGGTGGAGTTATTTAAAGTGCAAAGTAAATTATACTGCTGCAGTGTCGGCTGCATTTCCTCCTCAGTATATACAGTTAACTGTCTAACATGGCAATACTGATTACTATAAGCCTTTCCTTTATTGAGCCTCTTTACCAGCAATATTCAATCATTCAGTCAAAATGCTTGCTTTTATTCATTAATTCCGTCCAGTCAGATCTTGATTTGTGAAGGTACCACACATGCTGGTGGTTATTCCTCTGCCTCTACTGCCTCTTGCAGTTGACAAACTGTAACTACATCTAAACTAATATAACCAGAGGAGATGGAAGAGGAAACCGTCTCAGTTCTCTTCCCTCTCTTATTTACTGTCTTTCCTATACATTTTCTTTAATGAGCATATAATTTAATAAAATTACTCAAATTGCAGGATAATTATACCATAAACAAAACGACATGTTGCAGATATACCGTGTTTCACATTTCTAACTTTATATTTTTGAGCTTCTTTTAGAGGATATTAAACTTGTCCCTTCCCTCCTGGCTACTTCCCCTGCAATCTCTTTTTATATGAGTATAAGAGTATAAGACAGGTTGTCTGTCTTATTAACCCTTTATTGATGTTAAAATGCTCCATGGAACATTTAAAAAATATTTCTGTGAGGTTATTTCAACCGATGCAACTACACTTCCCACAGATTCACACATTTTGAGATACCTACACAGCTGTCACACAAAACACAAGAAATTAATTAGCAAAGCGTAAAAAATGGACTGCATGCTCATAAAGTCTGAACGTCAGACACGAGAAACGAGCATCATCAAGCCAACATCATGTCACAAACGAACAAAGCTATGAATGCATGCGACGGGCTCAGAGGTGCGGTTACCTGGTAGTACGAGTGGCTTTGGGAATAGAGGGACGAGAAAGGCGGGGCTGGGACGTCGTTCAGCCTCTCCCCCTCTGGGTGAGGCCACGCCTTGTCATCAAAGGGAACCTCAGGTGATTCTACCTACGATGTACAGACAGAGCTCAGCATGGTGCAACACACACACACACTAATATGTAAGAAGCACTGCACAAGTGGCAGCCCTGACTGTAATACAGTTATCCTATAATATAATTATTTCTTGAGGATATCTATTTTTACAAAGCAACTGGAGTCAATGCATCAGTGTCAGACAAAACACACAGCATTCATGTCCACAGCTCTGTCTGTACAAATAACCAACGCTATATTTCGAGTCCTTCATTCAGGCTTGAGCAGGACGTCACTGGCAATCAATGACCGTTCATTTATTTAACTCAAGTATTGAGATTATAATATATTGACCAGCACTGCCTTACAAAGGCCGGCAGTGTTAACGTCAGAAACAGCCACGTCGTGAGGAGAAGGAATGGAAGTTGTAAGGCTACTTACTTTTATGCTCTTATAGGCAAAACAAAACAAAAAGTTTGGACATTTCAAAGGGCAACTGATGGAGGCAAGGCAGCTTTTAGCAGGACTAGTTTATCTGGTGTTACTTTTGTTGTTGATTTAGTTACTGCCTTTACAGTATGCATGTAGTATAACAATTGCTGAGTTGTTGGAGTATCAAAAATAGATTTTTAAATTAAATTAACCTTAACTATCCAGAGTGCAATCACTGAAACTAAAACTACATTCACAGGTTGTTTTCAAAGATTATACATTTAGGGCAGAGTAGATAAAGAAAAGGAAATAAGTATTCAGTTCACTTTTTTAAAAGGTATATATATATATATATATATACTGTATGTTACATCACAAGATGTTATATATGCAATGATTATTTGTATAATTTATTGAGAAGTAACACAAATGTGCACTTAAATTAAATTACAGAGACCAAGAAGGAGGAAGTGTGTGTGTGTGTGTGTGTGTGTGTGTGTGTGTGTGTGTGTGTGTGTGTGTGTGTGTGTGTGTGTGTGTGAATATGTGTGTGTGCGTGTGCGTGTGTGTGTGTGTGTGTGTGTGTGTGTGTGAGAGAGAAAGAGAAAGAGAAAGAGAGAGAGAGAGAGAGAGAGAGAGAGAGAGAGAGAGAGAGAGAGGAGAGAGAGAGAGAGCGATGAGAGAGAGAGAGAGACAGGGAGGGAGGGAGGGAGGGAGGGAGGGAGGGAGAAAGAGAAGGGAACATGTACATGGGGAGAACAGGGTGGCAGGTCCATCTGTCATAGAGAAGCTAGCCAGATCCAGCACCTGTGAAATTCATTCATGCACACACGCACGCACAATTTGGCAAAAAAAAGTTCTCAAAATAACCTGAATACTCAAATACACCCGGTGGCAACACACAGACACACACAGATTGTATGTAGTATGGGAATGAGGTTTAGTACAGATGCGATTCGAACAATGACTACAGCCTAAAACTCTTTAGCTGTATTTCCACACACGTGTACTGCACATTGTTGTCGTAGATCACAGATGGGAAGCTTTATTGATGGATGGATGGATAAGATAAACAAATTGTTCGATCAATCAATCGACATCACCACCCATATGGGCCTTACATGCTCCCTCAGAGATATAAAGTGACATGTGTTTGGTGTACAACCACAAGGTGGAGCTACACACCTACAGTTCCGTCACCACCGTGAGAAAATCTTCAGTTATGTCTTTTCCAGCAGACAATCGTTGAACTTGTGGAGACTAAAAGTGCAGTGCAGAGACAAACACATGACGGTATAAAATGGTTTGGAAGTGACACAGCCTAATACACACACACACACACACACACTCACACACACACACACACACACACACACACACACAACACAACTACGAGTGACCATGTAACACGTTTATTTAATAAAATAATACACTTACTGATAATCACTCGTGCCAGAATTTAGAAAGGATGATATATCAGTGGGGGATGACACAAAGAAGACATAGAAGAAATGACAGGAAAGAGACAAGATGATACAAACGAGAGGAAATAAAAGAAGCAGAGGAATCCTGGGAAACTTTTAATCGTATTTTATAATGTCTGTCAGATGTTATACAATCACTGTAAAGCCTCCTGTGGTTTTTATTAAGAGAATGACAGATAATCCAGAGGAAAACCACTGAGCTGATGGTCCTTTGATCGCCTTCTTTACTACCATATAATTCAATGTGGGAGTGAGTAATGGGATATTCCTCATTTGCATATGTCATTTTGGTGGACTATGGGCCGGCTTTTGTTAGTTCACACATATAGAAGACCGTAATTGTGATTTACCAGACACCACTAAAACCTACAATTCAAAAAACAGTAATGACAAGAAACATCAACAAAAGATAAACGCATGATGGAGCAAAATGAGGTGTGTGTCTTTCTTTGTGTGTGTGTTTGGGAATGAGTGTGCAGCGTGAAAACGAGTGTGTGCATGTGAGAGAGTGTTTGTGTGTGGTCAGAGTGATGTAAGCACTAATCTGCAGACAGATACATCCCAATCAACCAAAATAAAAAGATTACCGGTCTACGCTGTGCTATCATGAGTGTGTGTGAGAGAGATAGAGGGAGAAAAGAAAGAGACAAAGAGAGAGGGAGCCAGACAGATGGAGACGAGTGCAGTACAGAGATAGTAATGGGCCTCTTTACTAAAAAATGGAACAAGGATTCGACTGAATCCCTGCATGCATAGCTCTGCGAAAGTATTCTCCTGGTACAAAGAAAGGGCTCTATGCATGGAAGGAAATTTAGGCCAGTATCCTTGACTTCTAAGTACTTTCAAAAAAGACTATCTAAGTATGGAGCCACATTGAAACAGGTCTCTCTGCCACCTTGACCGAAAGCCAAAAGCAAAAAAAGTAGAAGCAGATGGTGTTAGATTTGATATTAGACCAAACTCTATATAAGTTACGACACAATCATATTAGACATGAAGCATATCACTGCTGTTGGCGAAAAATCTTTTATCTCTAACATGTCATCTTTGCAGGGACTATGACAAACAGGCTTAATTTAAGATTGGCTGCATTATAATTTAGCAATTTAGCCAGTGCTGATCAAAAGAGGTATAAAAAGCCTAAGGTTTGTAGAGAAGAGTCATTTTAGAGTCAATTTAAAGAGGTTTGTGATCAAATTGTAAACAAAAGAACCAAAAAAAATCTAAATACAGGATTTGCAACCATCTCATAGAAATTATGATCATATACGACTAATTTGCATAGCATATGTATTTTGAAAGAAATGCAATGCTGCCGAGATTACATTTTTTATCAACATGATAAAATAATGTTGTTAATTGTTAATAAATGTTTCGGAAAAATATTCATACTGTAAATCAGTATCATCAGTAAAATTACAAAATCATTTCCATTCTTGCAATAAAATACCTGTTCAAAGCAAATAAAGCATCACTTTTAGTGTAGAAGCACTTCATTAAGTTTAGGGAAAGATTGTGGTCTTGGTTGAATATAGTCAGTCAACAGTGACATGACTCACCAGAAATTAAGTTTTAAATTTCTAACCAAAACCACAATATTTCCCTTAACCAAAGTGCTTTTGTTGCGTGGGATGTGAACCCTCTGGTGTCAAAGTCTTGCGCTTTGTACGTTCCCATCAAACACAACAGGCAGCGACTACATATCCCTCAAAACATAACTGGCAAAACACGTTTGTAGTATATTAACAGGGTTGGGATTGGAACATACTCTAACTCCCAAATTGATTTACAGCAGGGGTGGGGAACCTTTTTCCTATCAAGGGCCGTACTAACAGTCAGTTTTTGTTTTTTTTCGAGTTGATTTTTTTGCGTGTTTTTATGAATTACCTCGAGGGCCGGATCAAATGGTCTCGCGGGCCGTGTACGGCCCGGAGGCCCGAGGTTCCCCACCCCTGATTTACAGAGACACTACACAACAAACCAAGAACAAGTTGTTGTATTCTTCTGGTACAGTTAAAGTGTTGTTTACGACATTAATATGTTGTAAACATGGCAGGATAACTGAGCTGTCGTTTCAATTATGACCAATTGATGCTGTACCTCAATTATTTATGAATATGGGCCAACCTCAAAATATATGAGCTCAAAAATAATCTATTTGGCCTTTGAGTCAAAACATAAAAATAACCAAAAGGTTTCAGAAAAAAAGCAGTAATATACATACAGCATGTGTCAAAATACAGCAAGTTATATTTGACGTATTGTTTGACAGACAGACTTATTCTCTTGGCCCAACATGATGTGAGTATTAGTTACCTGAGCAGGCGTGACGTGTGTGTGAGTGACGTATCCGTGAACGTGTTGAATCTGAGACAGCTGCCGCTCCGCCACCTGAACCAGCTCCGCGCCCCGCAGGTCACCTTGGCGACCCATAGATCCGTCCCTACCCAGTGATCGCTCCCTTTCTCTTTCCATGGTGATGGCGCCCCCTCCTTCTCTCCTCCAGGTCCCCTCTTCCCTCCAGGTACCCCCTTCCCTCCCCTCTCTCCCCTCTCTCCCCTCTCTCCCCTCCCTCCCCTCCCTCCCCATGGTCCCCCCGTCCCTCCCCATGGTCCCTCCGTCCAGCTCCAGGGTCCCTCCGTCCCTCCCCAGGGTCCCTCCGTCCCTCCCCAGGGTGCCTCCGTCCCTCCCCAGGGTCCCTCCATCCCTCCCCAGGGTCCCTCCATCCCTCCCCAGGGTCCCTCCATCCCTCCCCAGGGTCCCTCCGTCCCTCAGCTCTCTGGCTAATCCCATTTGGTGCTGAAGGCAGGGGTGGTGGTGGAGTTTTGGGGCACCTGGTGACGCCCCTTCTTCTTCTTGATACCGATACTTCTATAGTGAGAAAAGAGAAGGAGAAAACACCAGACAGTAAAGGAGAGGAAGGAGGACAATGAGAGAGTGACAGAGGAAATGTCAAAGAGAAAGAGGACGGAGATGGTTGGGAAGACGAGGTGGAGGAAAGAAGTAGGAGAAAAAAAAGACAGAAGAAGAGGGCGTGTTAGTTGAGAAGCAGAAACTATTTAGTCAGGCTGGAAAAGAAGAAAGTATTAGTCCAAAATTGAAACCAGCATAAACGAGCATAGCAGAGTGTGTATGTCCATGTATGTGTGTGTGTGTAATCAAATATTGTTATAGTACAGTGTTTGCGTGGGGCAGTCAAGGTGTACACCCAGCATGGTATTAATTGTTTCCTGGACAGACACTCCGCACACACGCACCGCACACACACACACACACACACACACACACACACACACACGCACACACACACACACACACATACACGATTTGAAACGTGTGTTTTTAGGCAAAATGAGAAGCAAAACTGAATGAGGACAGTGAGCGGGAGGCAAGCCTGCCTCAGGGAATTACTGTTTCTTTTTCTCCTCATCTCTCTATACCTTCATCGTGCCTTCCACATCTCTGACTTGCACTACAGTAGGTCTCACTGTTTCCTCTCCCTCGCCTCATTCCTCATTCACACGCACTCTCCCTCGCTTCTCTTCATCTTTTTAAAAATAATATTTGATGTTTCTCTTTCTGCTTTACTGGACAGAGTAAAGTGAAAAGTCAGTGAAGCTGAAGGGGGAGGGACGAAGGGTCCTAAGCTACTTTCGAATCTTTGACATTGTGGTTACATGGTGTGCAACTTCACTCACAACTCACTCCTTCAAGGAAGCACACTGATGAGGTGAATCCAGGTTAAATAATGTATCCCTCATTTGTCCATTTAAATGTAAATGAAACAGAAGACAAGATCCTGATAACGAGAAGCAGATGAGTTCCAGGAGGGTTTTTAAAGCTTCGAGACAAATGGGATGTTGATTTTCTGATCATGTCAACACGAAGATCCCAGTGTAATTTCAGCTAAGACACAAAACAAACCATCTAAGTAGAATCCAGTTACTCATTTCAGCTAATGGACTCACAGCCGGACTTTAACCCAAGGATAAAGGGACAATTAACTTTGAATGCAAGTAAGAGTGTGCACTGCGTTAAAAGCCCATTTAAAGGATTTGCAGAATTCGCATGGTAAGACTATTTGGCTGCTAACTGCATGTCAGCCGCCTTGTGCCACAGCTGAACACTTGGAGAGATACACCAGTTCACAGGCTATTTACATCACGCCTGAAGAGGTCGAAGCAAGAGCTGTAGAAATTGTGAGTAACATGTCACATCAAAAAGGAAATGGCACACTAAATATACCCGGAAAAAAATCGTTATATATTTTTTGTATAATAAAGCTATTACATTGGTCTATTTCTGGATTTCTATGAGGTTCCGTTTAGATATTCTTGAGTACGTGTTTGAGCCACACATATTCATTTTATAATAATAATAATAATAAGTTAGCCTGGTATATTATACAGTAATATGTTGGTGTTTAATGTAATCTTTATGATGCAGCCCCTGTGATGTAATCATTTCTTGTTGATTTAGTATTTTTAAATGTTCTGTCCCGTACCGATCAGAGGAACAAAGTAGATAAATTACAGATGTACATGACTGGTAGGGAAGAGGCAGAAGAGATTACTTATTACAGCTCGACACAACTCACAAATGTACAGCTTAATATAAGGAAATGTGTCGTTACACACATTAATACAGGGTGGTGGGATTTACAGGCTGTCGTAGCGGGTCATGTCAGAAATGCAGCGTATCTGAGCTGGAGTACGGGTTAGGCTAAGGTTTGTTATAGAGACAGCTGAGAAGCTAACACCACGATGACACAAATACAGCCTGTAGCCTCAGTGAAGAGATAGATCCAGTCAGTCCCATTAATATGACATTTGACCTTTTGACCTTTCTATCTCTTTAGGTAGCTGACTTCCCTTTGTACCTGTGTTAATCAAAACCCTGTTTTTACTGTAGGGGCAAGGTTAACAAGTTAGGGTAAAGAGGTTGGGTTAGGGTTAGGGGTTCAGATAAGGGTTTGACATTTGGGATGTAGCGGTAATGGTTAAGGTTAGTGCAAGCTTCCAGCGGATGAATGAACTACAAAAACAAGAACAAATGTGCCTGTGAGATTTATCATAGAGTTACCCGTGTCTCTAAATCAGTAACTACACAGCCCACAGTCCTAATTAAACTTCTTTCCCAAGAGACAAATTAAGACGTTTCGTTCTCAGGCCCAGACTGCTGAAAAAACACTGTTGTTGGTATTTCTACTGTCATGAGTTGTTTAGTAACAAACCCGAAGAATTCTTGACTCTAAAGACTAAAGACAACAGTTGATTAAAGCTGTGTGATCAATCCAAGATGTTTCCAAACTCTTGCTTTAAAATCCACTTATAGACCTAAAGACCAATTAAACATGAAAGCCCTGTCGCTACGTTTGACTCCACACTGCAGCTGCCTGTCATCTTGGTCCGCAACAAGATGCAGAATCTATTCTGGAAATGGTATTGTGGGGCCGGGCAGCTGCTTTGCACAGGAGAGTATGTCTGTGCAGAACAGTATCAGCTAATTCTTACAAATCCAAGTAGACGTGGCTGTGTGTGCTCTCCCCCCGCCTCCCCTGCTGCATACGTTAACCTCATTTAAACCGGGATTGGGAGTAAACGCTGCTCTGACAAAATGGACTGATCTGAACCCCTCTCATGACCTTCAGCGCATTGCATTTCCTCTCCGCCTATCGGTCTGATCTTTTTATTCACTGTCGACTCGCCAATTAGTCAGAAATGCCACAAAAATAATCTTGGAAGCAAGTGGCGGTTGAACGGCCGGGCACTAAGACCCTGCAGAGACCCTGGCTCACACTGTTGTCACAACACCGCTGCTACTGCCCTCTACACTTACATGCAAACACACACACTCACATGCACACACGTAGTCAGCCATAATCCTATATTTGGC